>NC_045442.1:53821571-53861182 GCF_002776525.5 Piliocolobus tephrosceles | reverse complement strand
GCTTGGTGCAGAGATGAGTTCAATTCCTGGATATCCTTGTTAACTTTCTGTCTCGTTGATCTGTCTAATGTTGACAGTGGAGTGTTGAAGTCTCCCATTATTATTGTATGGGAGTCTAAATCTCTTTGTAAGTCTCTAAGGACTTGCTTTATGAATCTGGGTGCTCCTGTATTGGGTGCATATATATTTAGGATAGTTAGCTCTTCCTGTTGGATTGATCCCTTTACCATTATGTAATGGCCTTCTTTGTCTCTTTTGATCTTTGATGGTTTAAAGTCTGTTTTATCAGAGACTAGGATTGCAACCCCTGCTTTTTTTTTTGTTCTCCATTTGCTTGGTAGATCTTCCTCCATCCCTTTATTTTGAGCCTATGTATGTCTCTGCATGTGAGATGGGTCTCCTGAATACAGCAGACTGATGGATCTTGACTCTTTATCCAGTTTGCCAGTCTGTGTCTTTTAATTGGAGCATTTATTCCATTTACATTTAAGGTTAATATTGTTATGTGTGAACTTGATCCTGCCATTATGATATTAACTGGTTATTTTACTTGTTATTTGATGCAGTTTCTTCCTAGCCTTTATGGTCTTTACATTTTGGCATGTTTTTGCAATGGCTGGTACCGGTTGTTCCTTTCCATGTTTAGGGCTTCCTTCAGGGTCTCTTATAAGGCAGGCCTCGTGGTGACAAAATCTCTCAGCATTTGCTTATCTGTAAAGGATTTTATTTCTCCTTCACTGATGAAACTTATTTTGGCTGGATATGAAATTCTGGGTTTAAAATTCTTTTCTTTAAGAACATTGAATATTGGCCCTCACTCTCTTCTGGCTTGTAGAGTTTCTGCCGAGAGATCTGCTGTTAGTCTGATGGGCTTCCCTTTGTGGGTAACCCGACCTTTCTCTCTGGCTGCCCTTAAGATTTTTCCCTTCATTTCAACTTTGGTGAATCTGGCAATGATGTGTCTTGGAGTTGCTCTTCTGCAGGAGTATCTTTGTGGCGTTCTCTGTATTTCCTGGATTTGAATGTTGGCCTGCCCTACTAGGTTGGGGAAGTTCTCCTGGTGATATCCTAAAGAGTGTTTTCCAACTTGGTTCCATTTTTCCCCTCACTTTCAGGCACCCCAATCAGACGTAGATTTGATCTTTTTACATAATCCCATACTTCTTGCAGGCTTTGTTCATTTCTTTTTCTTCTTTTTTCTTTTGGTTTTTCTTCTTGCTTCATTTAAATCATTTGATCCTCAATCGCTGATACTCTTTCTTCCAGTTGATCGAGTAGGTTACTGAAGCTTGTGCATCTGTCACGTTTTTCTCGTGTAATGGTTTTCATCTCTGTCATTTCGTTTATGACCTTCTCTGCATTAATTATTCTAGCTGTCAATTCTTCCACTCTTTTTTCAAGATTTTTAGTTTCTTTGCGCTGGGTACGTAATTCCTCCTTTAGCTCTGAGAAGTTTGATGGACTGAAGCCTTCTTCTCTCATCTCGTCAAAGTCATTCTCTGACCAGCTTTGATCCGTTGCTGGCGATGAGCTACACTCCTTTGCATGGGGAGTTGCGCTCTTATTTTTTGAATTTCCAGCTTTTCTGCCCTGCTTTTTCTCCACCTTTGTGGTTTTATCTGCCTCTGGTCTTTGATGATGGTGACGTACTGATCGGGTTTTGGTATAGGTGTCCTTCCTGTTTGATAGTTTTCCTTCTAACAGTCAGTACCCCCAGCTGCAGGTCTGTTGGAGATTGCTTGAGGTCCACTCCAGACCCTGTTTGCCTGGGTATCAGCAGCAGAGGTTGCAGAAGATAGAATATTGCTGAACAGCGAGTGTACCTGTCTGATTCTTACTTTGGAAGCGTCCTCTCAGGGGTGTACTCCACCCTGTGAGGTGTGGGGTGTCAGACTGCCCCTAGTAGGGGATGTCTCCCAGTTAGGCTACTCAGGGGTCAGGGACCCACTTGAGCAGGCAGTCTGCCCCTTCTCAGATCTCAACCTCCGTGTTGGGAGATCCACTGCTCTCTTCAAAGCTCTCAGACAGACTTGTTTGCATCTGCAGAGGTTTCTGCTGCTTTTTTTGTTGTTGTTGTTTAGCTGTGCCCTGTCCCCAGAGGTAGAGTCTACAGAGACAGGCAGGTTTCCTTGAGCTGCTGTGAGCTCCACCCAGTTCGAGCTTCCCAGCAGTTTTGTTTACCTACTTAAGCCTCGGCAATGGCGGGCGCCCCTCCCCCAGCCTCGCTGCTGCCTTGCGGTTAGATTGCAGACTGCTGTGCTAGCAATGAGGGAGGCTCCGTGGGCGTGGGACCTTCCCGGCCAGGTGTGGGATATAGTCTCCTGGTGTGCCCGCTTGCTTAAAGCGCAGTATTGGGGTGGGAGTTACCTGATTTTCTAGGTGTTGTGTGTCTCAGTTCCCCTGGCTAGGAAAAGGGATTCCCTTCCCCCTTGCGCTTCCTAGGTGAGGCGATGCCTCGCCCTGCTTCAGCTCTCGCTGGTCAGGCTGCAGCAGCTGACCAGCACCGATTGTCCGGCACTCCCTAGTGAGATGACCCCAGTACCTCAGTTGAAAATGCAGAAATCACCGGTCTTCTGTGTCGCTCGCACTGGGAGTTGGAGACTGGAGCTGTTCCTATTCGGCCATCTTGCTCCATCCTCCAGTTATATATCTTTTATATAAAAGTCTCAAGCTACTAGTAACTGTGTCTTTTATTTTTATACATTTATCTTTCTCCATGGATGTTACCTGGTAATAAAGTTAATATTATTAACATTCTTTTCTTCTTTTTTTATAGTAAATAAAATTTTTTGTTAAGGATTTAGATGACATACATATTTTGGAAACATATACCATATTTGTCTGTTATAGTCACTTAAAAACAACCATTAGAACATATGTCAACAAACTCCTGACACTTCTTAGTTAACCTGGGACTTTCTCTTCTCTAAAATTTTTTTTAAAACAGTATTTCAAATGTTTTAAAGTAGAATTTAGTACTTGATTATTTACTCTATTTTTGTTTGTTTGTTTTGAGTCACAATCTCATTCTGTTGCCCAGGTTTGAGTGCTGTGATGCGATCTTGGCTTACTGCAACCTCCGCCTCCCAGGTTCAAGTGACTTCCCTGCCTCAGCCTCCCTAGTAGCTGGGACTACAGGCTTGCACCACCACACCTGGCTAATATTTGTATGTTTTCTAGTAATGATGGGGTTTTGCCATGTTGGACAAGCTGGTCTGGAACTCCCGACCTTGTGTTCTGCCTGCCTTGGCCTCCCAAAGTGCTGGGATTACGAGTGTGAGCCACTGCACCCAGCCTACTCTCTATATTTTTTAAGCTCCTAGTTATTTGTTTCTAAGAACCAGGAGAGCAAGAACTGCCATCCCCTTCCTGTGAATATTGGGAAGCAAGGGCTGGTTACACAAATAGAGCAGCTGACAAGAAACATGTGTATAGCAGCCAGATTAATTCCTTTGACGCAGACATGCTTGGTTTGTATTTTGAAAGATGGGACTACTGTAAAGAAATGTGTGCATTGCCATTTAAAAATACTCTTGGTTTTATTTTTCACTTTTTCATAGACATGGGCAAAAGAAATACTTCTTTTACTTTCCTGTTAACATTGCTATTAAAATAAGAATTATAATGCAAATGTATATATTTGATCTATCCCCCCAAAAGACCATCAATTCTAAGATGATAACATCATATATTGTTGAGAACTCTTTTAAATAAACTGTACCATCAGTAATTGTGTTTCTCTGGGTCTACTGCATGGAAATTTTCATATAACTTTTGATCCACCCCAAACTGAACTACTAGTAGTCTGTTATTGACAAGAGGCTTTACTGATAACATAAAGAGTCAATTGACACATATTTTGTATGTTTTATATATCATGTAAGGGATATATATGTTATATATTAAATTATACATATTATATTAGCACATATTTTGTATGTTATATGTATTATAGAAGGGATCTTCAAAAAAATTCATGAAAAATGTGTGTATTATGAAAAAGCTAAGGATGGATTTCAAAATTTTTTTGGACCGAAAGAAACTCATACTATCTTGTTATAACATGTCTGAAAAGGATCTAGTTTGAGGCACTGAAGATAAGACCTCAGTTTGAGAAGAGACTTTATCAGAGCAAGAAGAAATTTATGGTGAAACTTGTGTGGGAGAATGATGAAATCGCTGATGCTTTACAAAAAAGTTTATGGGGACAATGCCCCAAGGAAATTAGCACTTTGGAAATGTATAGTTTGTGTTAAGAAAGAAGAAGATGTTGAAGATAAAGTCCACAGTTTACAAGATACAGCAGACCACCCACATTAATTTGTGAGGAAAAAATTAATCTTGTTCATGCCCTAATTAAGGTGCACTGACAATTAATAACAGAAACAATAGCCAGCACCATGGACATCTCAATTGGTTCAGCTTACACAATTCTGACTGAAAAATTAAAGCTGAGCAAAATTTGCACCTGACTGATGCCAAAAATGTTGTGCCTAGATCAGCTGCAGACAACAGCAGAGCTTTCAATGGAAACTTTAAACAGGTGGGATTGAGATCCTGAAGCATGTCTTCAAAGAATTGTAACAGGAAATGTAACATGGTTTTACCTGTATGATGCAGAAGACAAAGCACAGTCAAAACAAGGGCTACCAAGGGGAGGAAGTGATCTTGTCAAAGCACAGGCAAACCAGTCAAGAGCAAAACTGTGGCAACAGTTTGTGGGAGGACATTCAAAGCATTTTGCTTGTTAACTTTCTGGAGGCCCAAAGAACATCTGCTCATTATGAGAATGTTTTGAGAAAGCCAAAGCTTTAGCAGAAAAACCTAGAAAAGCTTTACCAGGGAGTGCTTTTTCACAATGACAATGCTCCTATTCATTCCGTTCATCAAACCGGGGCAATTTTGTTACAGTTCTTATGGAAAATCATTAGGTATCCACCTTACAGTCCTGAATTGGCTCCTTTTGACTTCTGTTTCCTAATCTTATAAAATCTGTAAATGGCACCCATTTTTCTTCAGTTAATTATGTAATAAAGACTGCATAGACGTGGTTAAAATCCAAAGATTCTTAGTTCTTTAGGAATGAACTAAATATCTGGAATTATTGCTTAAAAAAGTATCTTGAACTTGGAGAAGCTTATGTTGAAAAGTTTATAGTTTTTAGTTTTATCTTTTATCCATGTTTCCATGGGCTTTTTGAAGTCCCTGTATACTGTATTCTTACAAAAAAGTAAGCTAGAGTAAAGAAAATGTTAAGAAAATCATAAGGAAGTGAAATTACATTTATGGTACTGTGCAATATTGATTATGTTTACTTTGTCTGTTTACAAGGTGAATCATTTGTCTGAAATGGTGGGTCTCTGCAGCAGCAGACGTCTATCTATGGTACATATCAAACAACCCAACTTTTTTTTTTTTTTTTGGTGATGTCATGACTTTTCTTTGCTTCTTGGGAGTACTTCCTTCATCACTCATGGCACTTTGTATGGGTCTGATGATGTTATTCAAGGTTTAAGTATTGCCTGAAATATAATGAAAAATACATGAGAACCAACAGAGATCACTATTTACTGCAATATGTGATTTACTGGAGAGATGAATGGCTCACATGGAGATGATGAGCATCACACAATGTTTTAAGTGGATACTTGCAACACTTGAGCTCACTGCAATAGCAAGAGGAGATAGCTATTCCATTATTACAGTAGTACAGTATATACAGTATTATAGTTAATTTAATGCAGTTATGATTTAATTCTGCATCTTTGTGTTTGTTTACATTTCTCACAATTGCAAGTGGCATCATGTATGGTCTGTGAATGTTGTGTACGTAAATTTGGATACATTTCAACTATTCACAATACATTTGTTTATGTTCTATAGTAGTAAATGATAAAACAGACCAATATCTACATATATTTTATGCATTCATGACATATCTTTTTATTTTTAAAAATATATTTCTAGGCTATACAGTTCACTTGGAACTTTTGAAAAATTGTTACAAATCTCCAAAAATTTTTTCAATATATTTATTGGAAAAAAGCCTATGTATAAGTGGACCTGTGCAGTTGAAACTTGTGTTGTTCAAGGGTCAACAGTGTATTAATTTAATTGGTTTCAGTGCAGTAAGACTTTGAAATGGCCTTGAGATAATTTTTAATTGTTTATAACTTTACATGTAGTTTCTTAACTTAAATGCCTCAGCTATACATAATGTTAGTATTTTATTGAAAAAAAAAGTGTGTAATTCTTATTAAAAGATGACTAACAATAGCATTTCCAGGTTTAATCCATCAGTAAATTGCTCCATTAGCACAGAATTAGAAGCTCAGGGATTGACCACAGATCCACTAATCAAGGAGAATATTGTTTGTTCTATACTTCATTATATTATTATTATTATCATTATTGTATAGTTTACATGCAATAGAATTCACACATTTTTTTTTTTTTTTTTCTGAGACGGAGTCTCGCTCTGTTGCCCAGGCTGGAGTTGCAGTGGCCGGATCTCAGCTCACTGCAAGCTCTGCCTCCCGGGTTCCTGCCATTCTCCTGCCTCAGCCTCCCTAGTAGCTGGGACTACAGGTGCCCGCCACCTCGCCCGGCTAATTTTTTGTATTTTTAGTAGAGACGGGGTTTCACCGTGTTAGCCAGGGTGGTCTCGATCTCCTGACCTCGTGATCCGCCCGTCTCGGCCTCCCAAAGTGCTGGGATTACAGGCTTGAGCCACCGCGCCCGGCCTACAATTCACACATTTAAGTGTACAGTTCAGTGTTTAAATTTCCATCAAGCCAGTTAATATATAGGACATATCCTTGTGCCCAAAATGTTGCCTTGTGTACTTTTGAGTCAGTGGCTTACATCTCAACTAATCTCTGGCAATCACTGGTCTGATTTCTAAAACTATAGAGGAATTTTGACTGTTCTAGAATTTCCCATAATCCTTGCATAAGCACTTGAAAAAATAATTCATTCTTCTTTCTCTCTGTATTATGACTGTGAGATTGCCCATGTTGCTACTTTTATTATCAATGTTTGTTTTTATCCATGTTCTTTCACGACTATCCATGATTATTCTTTTTATTGCCGAGTGGTGCTACACTGTGTGAAAATATCAAATTGTATTAATGCACCCCCTTGTTGAAGATATTTGTATTCTTTCCAATTATTGGCTATTACGAATAGGCTTCTATGAACCTCTGTGTAGAAGTCTTTGTTTGAATGTGTTTTAATATATTTCAAGTAAATATCTAAAGTGTTTGCTAAGTAATATGCAGGGTAATTTTAACTTTATGATTAACAAACTGTGAAACAGTTTCACTTTTTTCACTCCCACTAGTAATCCCTGGGAGTTCCAATTATTCCATGTTTCTACTAACACTTGTCAGTAATGCCAGTCTTAAACCTCAGCCATTCTGGGATGGTATAAAGCCATGTCTCATTGTACTTTTGACTTACACTTCCCTGAAGACTAATGATTTTGGGCATTTTTTTATGTGCTTACTTATAACTTTTATATTTGTGTTTATGAAGTATATATTCAAGTATTTCACTCTGCTTTTATTGTTCTCTTATCATTGAATTTTTAAATATATCCTGATTATAGGCCTTTATTAAATGTGTATATAGAGGATACTTACTCCCAGTCTACAGCTTGCCTTTCCACTTTCCTAATCATGTATTTAGAAAAAATGTTTTAATTATGATGGATATATGAAAATATTGAGTCTTCCAATCAATGAGTGTGATAAATCTCTTCACTTATTTAGACCTTTGATTTTCACAGTGATATTTAATAATTTCATGGAGTCGTCTTGAACATATTTTGGTGAGGTAGATGTGAAGGAAAATTCTGAGTGACTATATACCTTGCTAGATGTGATACAGATATAAAAATTGATGTGTAAGTTGGGCACAGTGGCTCACACCTATAATTCCAGCACCTGGGGGGCTGAGGTGAATTGCTTGAGACCGGGACTTTGAGACCAGCCTAGGTAACATGATGGAGCCATATCTCTACAAAAATACAAAAATTAGGTGGACGTGGTGGTGCATATTGATAGTCCTAGCTACTTGGGAGGCTTAGGTTGGAGGACTGTTTGAGCCCAGGATGTCAAGCCTGCAGTGAGCCATGATCAGGCCACTGTACTCCAGCATGGGCAACAGACCAAGACCCTATCTCAAAAAGAAAAATTGGTGTTTAAAGCAAAAATCCTTAAGACTTTAACTATATAGATGGTAAAAAGGTTTTTAACAGAATGTGAGAATTGATCCTTAAAAAATTATGTGGGCAAATGAGCCATTCCTCAACCTGAGGTCTTTGTAGCTGAGTGTAACGAAAAGCTGAATAGTAAGCATTTAACAGTGGGCAAAATCTCTAATGCCATTGTTTTCTTAAAATATTTCTAAGCAGAAAAGTGATACCAGTATGTGTGAGCAGTGAACAGCTACTGACTGAGGCTGGGGAAAGAACCTAAGTGTTGATGACAGTGATAGCTTGAGTAGCTTAGACAGGCAAGGTAGACAAGATAAATATCTTTCCCCTTTGAGTTTAATCCAATTAAGAAAGTTAAAGCTTCTTTCCATCTTTTCCATGTTATGAAGAGTTACTGCCACTCAACTTGATCCAAGTCAGATTTGGCATGGCTTTTAGCTGGGTTTTTCATCTCATATTCTTGGTAGTAACATTATTGGAAGAGATCTCAACTGTATTACAAGTGGGATGTGTGACAATTACAGCTGAGATGGATACTGCTGTTCATGGTATTTGAAGTGTTTTCATAGAGTGATGATATAAAGCAATGAACTCCTCTGAGAATCCTTTCATACATTTTGTTCTTACGCACGGAAGTTGTTTCCAGGCAGATTTGTACTCCTTCTTTTAAAAAATCATTTTCTTTTATTGTTTTTTCTGTCTTGGCACTTTTAGCTATTCATGTTCATTCAGAAGCAGAGTCAGTGCTAAAGGACAGATTAAAGATCAGTTTATTTTGCGTAAATGCCCATTATAAATAGCAAAACATGGCTCAAAAATACATTGGATTAAGCTATAGCTTAAAAGCACTCAAAATTGTTTAAAATAGAATGTTACAACAATCCCAAATCACAGTAAGACTATTTGAGACCAAATTAAATTATTATATATAAATAGTATGTTATAAGGAAACATAAGATTCCAGTTTAGATTGACTACGTATTTCTTAGGTCAAGATTTTTATAGAAAAGTTTATATTTGCCTGGAAGTTTTTGGTTTGTTTCTTTTAAAACAACAATAACAAGGGAATCCTAATGTAGATAATCCTGCAACTTGAAGTGGAATGCTCTGTAAAAGATCTGTATGTGAATGAAGTCTGCATATCCAGGTACAGTAGAATTGCTCTTAGATTATCTTTAATATATTACAAACAGCTCATTTTGGTTATCTCTTGTCTACTCACGTGTTGTATTCAGTTTGAAAGTTATTAATACTGGCACCTCCCAGAAGGAAAATAAATTTATAAGGTATTAAAGAGAAAATAGAAAAAGATAGTGTAGAGCAGTCATCCATATCCCCATTCAGACACTGTGACCCTGGTAGGTAGTTTTTCTGGAAAGGATTTTTTTTTTTTTTCCCGAGATGTCTGTGACTTATAATGTATAGAAGATCCTTCTTGCTTTGTTTTTGGACCCCATTATTTGACTTGCTCTCATAGGAGATGTAGTCAACATTGAGCTGGGTCTCAAATAATCCTCTGAAAACAAAATGTTCCTTGAAGACATTCGAAGCCATGAAACGCCACTTCTGCCCCATCAGACAGAGTCCAGGTTTTCTTGATGGGCCCTTCCTCCTTAAGACTGATACGTAGAAAATGAGCTTATTTCAGTTGCTTCTTTATTGTTAAGATTCAGTGTAGGTGGTTCTCAGGCATACAGATAAGATAGTTTCTCAGACAAGGTCTCAGATTTCTTTGTCACACGTTATCTTTGACTCATTGTTTATTATAAGCCTACGAGTTTCTAAATCCTAACTATAACCTTTTTGCGTGTCTCTTTCCAAGGGGCCAAAAACATTACCTTCTGTTATAAACATTCCTTTACCTGGTATGGGTACCAGCTTCTTTTTTATGTCGACTTTCCAAATTTAGAATTTTCAGAAATATTTTCTATTTTAAGAAATAGCTCATCAGTATGAGAACACTTGATTTAGACAGGGGTTGGAATCTCAGCAGTTTCAAACATCCTAGTTCTGAATTAGAATGCCCAAATACCAACACTCAAAGCTAAAGGACAGATGAAAGATCATGTCTGAAACCTGAGGTCCAGAATGACGAAGTGATTATACCACGAAGGGACTCAGATTGCTGGTGTCCTGCTTGTCATCTCAGCTATCCTTGTTTCCCTATCCTGTTCTTTCCTCAAGTGGTTAAGAGCATAGGTTGGGAGTCAGATAGATTTGGTTCAAACAATTTTTAAACTGCATTTGTCCTTTGAATAACATGGGTTTGAGCTGTGTGAGCCCACTTACATGCAGACTTTCTTCCATCAGTGCCACCCCTGAGACAGCAAGACCAATCCTTCCTCCTCAGTCTACTGAATGTGAAGATAATAAAGATGAAGACTTTTATAATTGATACAGGAGCTAGAAATTATTTAGGCAGATAGGGTAAGAGAGTCCTAGGTAAGGTTTCCTTTAAAGAAAAAGCAGCCCCCAAATTATTTCTTTTCTAACAAAAAGCAGCCCGAAAAATCAAGCTTCAAGCATAGATAAGCAACTTAAAAGCTTGCCGATAGAAAAGGGATACCTGGAAGCCAGGTATTTTCAACATGGAGGTTCCCTCTTCCCTTTTCTTTGTTGCCATGTGTGCAGTAAAAAGCAGGCAACATGGCACTGACCAGGTAGAGACTCCATCTGCATAATAAAAGATTAGAATGGGATTGCCAGCTTCTTTGCATGCTATGCAAAGGGCACAAATGGTCCGACCAATCTCTCGTGCCCTATGTAAATCAGACACCACCTCTTCAAGCTCCTCTATAAAACCCTGTGCATTTCACCACAGAACCAGAAGATCCATTCTGAAGCTCCTATCTCTCTGCAGGAGAGAGAGCTTTTCTCTTTTCTCTTGCCTATTAAACCTCTGCTCTTAAACTCACTTCTTGTGTGTCCATGTCCTTGATTTCCTTGGCGTGAGAAAATGAACCTTGGGGTATTTATCCCAGATGAATGACTCTGCTTCTAAATGACCCACTTCCTCTTAGAATAGTAAATATATTTTCTCTTTCTCATGATTTTCTTAGTAACATTTTCTTTTCTCTAGATTACTGTATTGTAAGAATAAAGTGTTTAACACATATATGCTAATCAGCTGTTTGTTACTAGTGTGTTATTACTAGTTAAGTTTTTGGGGAGTCAAAAGTTATACATAGATTTTTCCACTGCACAAAGCGTCAGTGTCTCTAACTCCTGTGTTGTTCAAGCATTAACTGTAGTTATGATCTTCATGGCCATGTATACAGTATTTAACGTCTCTGAGACTCAATTTTCTCCCCTATAAAATAGGGGTGGTAATCTTGCTTATCTTATATAGTGATATGAAGACTTGTTGAGATAATGCATGTCAAGTGATTGACTCAGTGTCTGACTCATATGTATGGTAAATAGGCATTATTATTCCATTGCTGTTTATTAAATCACATTTTTATAAAAAATTATTTTATGACAATGAAACTCTTGAGCCTCTATGTGTACTTACTTCCCATTGATGGTAATGGGTTTGCCTTAATGTGCTTTAAATCTCCAGCTTATTATTCCCTAGGGTCAGTGATACACTTATTAGACATACGTCAGGCTCTTAAATCAGCACAGGTTAACTGCAATTACAACTTCCAAATCTCAATAGAGTACAATTTTGTTTCTCACTCATTGGATAGTACGGTGTAGTGCTATAGTGGGTTTTTCTCTGTATATTCATTTAGAAATTGGGCTTCTTTCCTCTTGTGGCTCCACCATTTCCTAGGGCCTTGGTGTTCTACACTGGGTCCTTTGCAGACAGCTGACCATTTTTAAAGCATTAGGCCATTTCAAGCATCTATATAGCTAATAAGATTTAGATAATGTGCTTCTGCATGGAAGACCATGCAGGAAGATTGTCGAGGTCTGCCTGGAAAGTGGCAGACATCACTTCTGCTCACATTCCATTGAATACATAAATTAAACATTAGATTTACTTCTACATGTTATAGCTCAGAAATTTCCAACTTCATTCATTAAAAGTATCACTGAAATTGTCTATATAAAAATACTCATTATTGCTATTTAGGAAATTCATGCTTATGGGCATCATATTTTCATAGTCCAATTTTTATTTAATTAAAAACTTGGAAAATGACAAAATTATGCAGTGCATTTTTCTAAAATCCATTAATTAGCAAAGTTCAAGCACAGAGTTGCCATTCTTAGAATACGAACACATGGGGAGACTGGGGAAGGTAGTCTAATTGTAGGCCCAGGAGGAAATGGAAGTAGGATTTGGTGAGCACATGGCATTAACACTGAAACAGCCAATGTGGAGTCCAATACTTGACTCACGTAGGAGAAAATGATCATATACTTTCAAAGCATTTTGGCATTTGAGCTTCACAACATCACAGTGACATTGATATACACTATCAGATAAAGGAACCGAGATATAGGTAATTTTGTTTATATGCTATGATTTCTGTTTCATTTGGCTTAAATAATTAGCTAACCCATGAAAAGCTATTCTTGTGTTTTTAATATTAGCAAAACTAAACTTTAATCTCACACCATGTTTTTTAGAGGCTGCTTAAGAGATTTCATAAATCCAGCATTTGGCAGACTATTTCTAACTGCTTTTGTAGATACTAATTTATTTTTGCTTCTTGAATAAAATTTCAGTTTGGTTAGCATAATGCCACATTTGTCTAAATCTTATTAGCTATATAGATGCTTGAAATGGCCTAATGCTTCAAAAATTTTATCCTTAATTAATTAATCCTCAATACCTTTCTGGAGGAAACTTCTAAAAATGACAATACTATATTTCAGTTTTGCCAGTTGATGAATTTTAGGCACGGTCATTGCATAATCTTTTAATTTTCCAAGTTTTTAATTAAGTAAAAATTGGACTATGAATAGCATGCAAATTTGGTACCCATAAGCATAAATTTCCTAAATGGCAATAATGGATTTATTTATATGGACTGTCTCAGTGATTCTTTTAATTAATAAACTTGGAAACTCCTGAGTAGAAACCTGTAAAAGTACATTTAAACTTTAACTTTAGCTGTTATTTTTTCATGGAATTTGACTCTACCATGTTTATTTACTGAGATTTTATGAAACCTGGATATTAACTAGGAGTCCAAACTGAGAGTGAGACAAAGTTAACTCCTAATTAAAAATTCAAGTACATTTTCCATGGCAGTATGTTTACATTTACACATTAGAAAGAACCTTCCTTACTAAAGCTAATTAAAATTTCATGTGGAAATCTTAACCAGACATTTTCATTTCATATTTAGCTTTTGGTTTATTCAGTCACTTAATTGTCCTTCCATGTATGTTACTATCCTGATTCTCTAACCCACATTTTGGTGAGGTGCTTTGCAAATATTATGATCCTTAAAATTTCTTTGAAGGTCGTTTTGCCATTAACTTCTGTGGTTTTGTGTTTCCCTGTAAGGTTGGGAAGAGGAAATACCTATAACAACATTATGAAAATATTTCCTACTTCCTTTGGTCTTTTCATAATCTAGATCTGTAGGTTCATCAAGGTTGGGTAGCATCCACTGCTTTATACAAATCTTATTTATGTTAAATTGAATTTTTAAATAGGGGTGGAGAGTTTCAAGAAAGGGGTAGTAGTTGATCACTTTACATGTTGCAGGGGGATCATGTAAGATGAGGACCAAAGTGCTTTATGGACAAGAATGGCATTAGGGCAGTTTAAATCCCTTACATTTTACATGTTACAGATCCAATCCTAGCTCCCCAGTTCTAAAACAGAGATTATTTGCCTCCATTTAAGTCCAGAGTCCAAGACTGATCCAAGATTGGGTGTCAGGGGAGGGTCTTGAAGAAGAAATAAGTGGAATTAGAGGGAGGGAAGGGGAGAAGATCAGAGCAGATTTATAGAGAGGAGTGCATGGAAGAGCAAGAGTAGCCATGATGGTGCTGAGTCCTGAGTTGTAGCTTGTTGTGGAGGCCTCGGTCAACTCCTCAACTTGGCTTCTCTGAGGCAACCAGCATCCTTATGTACAATATACTCTTTGCTTAAGCTCATTCGAGATGGCTACTTCTTATTTGCAATGAAAAGTTTAAAATAATCTGATGCCTATCTTGTTTTCAAAATCAACAGAATAACTTATTAGAACACAGTCTGCTTGATGACAACATCCAACATTTTACTTTTGAATAAAGTCTTGGAATCTACCTAAGCTCTCACTGGATCATTTCCCTTAATCTTATAAAGGTTGGGACAACAACCATGCCTCCAAATAAATCAGCTGAACGATTCGCTTCTATAGGAAAATCTGAGAGTTCTGCTTTAGCCATTTGTCTTTGATAAAGGATATAGCTCTTTTTTCTCAGCCAGTTGAAGTGTATGTCATATTTTGCTGACTACAAATAAAAGAAATACATCCAGTCATAAAGAATATGTTCTAAGCATACTTGGAAACCAATATCTTTTATAATATACTGCTCTGTGCCTACTGTAGTTACAAATCAAGAAGAATTTGGTCTCACACTTTGTGACACAGGTATGTGAGATAAACTGTTTTTAAAAGTCTTGCCATTTTTATACGATAGGAAATTCTCAGATCTTTATACAGGATAAATTGTTGCCACAGACTATCAGGAGCAGAATATATATTTTTGTGGTCTCTGGTGGAGATTGGAATTCACAGTTGTAGAAAGGATGAAATTTGTCTAGGAAGCCCACTTAGTACTTAAAACTCAATCATGTGAAGTCACATGCCTCAAACCTGCGTATATTATATGCTACTTACATTAATAAATAACATCACTAGATTTTGTGTTATTCACCATCCCTCTCATAAGCCTAAGAAAAAGGAAACAATCAGAATCATTGACATATAGAAAAAATTGTGTCACATGTGTTTTTTAAGAACTAAGCCTTAGAAAATAGTATTTTTTATTTTCATCATAAAAATGTTCAATCTAGTAATTGGTTATGTTTTCAGCTAAACAGAAATGTTGCGAGGGTCATTTTAAATCAGTTTTAATTTGAGAGAGAGGATTAGCTATGTACTTCGTTGGGTTATCGTTGGCAATAATGATTCATGTGTATATGGTCTCCAAATTTATGTCGCTGCCGAAAAATGCCATGAAGATTCCAAAGTTTCCAAAATTTCAAACTGATACCCTTCAAATTGCCCATATATTAGTCATCTAGTTCTCATATGTGTTTTTAGGCTCCTTTGTGAAATGGAGAAACTTGTAAGTTAATTATTTTTTTCCAAAAAGTTCTTAGTTAACTAAGCTAGTCATCTTATTCTTTCCTGGCTGTTTCTAATGAGATTTACACTTAACGGTAGTCCCCCATTATCTATAGCTTCGCTTTCCATGGTTTCAGTTGCCTACAGTCAACTGTGGTCCAAAAATATTAAATGGAAAATTCTAGAAGTAAAAAATTTATAACTTTGCTATGTCACAACTCCTACATCGTTTACCTCACTTCATCTTATGTGGGCATTTTGTTATCTCATTATCATTACAAGAAGAAGAAGGATGAGTACAATGAGATATTTTGAGAGAAAGCATGGGACTGACCACCTATATATAGCTTTTATTACAGTATATTATAGTAACAGATCTATTTTATTATATTATTGTTGTTAGCCTCTTATTGTGCCTAATTTATAAAGTAGACTTTATCATACCTAGGTATGTACAGGGCAATCCTAGTACACAAAGCCCTCGGTACTATCTGTGGTTTCAAGAATACATTGGCAGTCTTGTACTGTATCCTAGGTAGACAAAGGGGGACCACCATCATCCAAAGTCATTCACAAATTACAGTTATGAAGGTAGACCATGCTTTGCCCTAGAACTTCTCTTCTTGTTTTCCCATGATTCTCATAGTTATTTTTTCAAATTCTGTATTTTATATTCTAGTACTAAAAGAGAGGATTTAGAATCTTGTTTCAAAGCTTTTAATATTTCTCTACTGATTATCAAGTTATGTTTATGGTATAATTTCTTTGGTATACTACTATAGCTCTTATGAAAAATTGTATTTGTCAAATCTCATAAAATATTTTCCTATGAAGTCAAACAGAATTAAACAGAAATTATTTTTAAGAAATGATCCTGGCAACTTCTCTACAAAGTTGTTCTTGAGATAAAGCTTAAATGTTCAAATCAAATAGATTTTTGGCATTTCTCAGCTGTTGCTTCTTGTAAAAAATTGCTGACAATTTTGGACACTAAATGTTCACTGCATCAAACGGTGATAAATGTTCTGGGTAATGGCACTTTTTCCTGCAGTCTTGCTCCCAAATGATTAAATGTTTGTATCTTCCTTTTGCTATTCTTGATGGTCTGAATTTGTTGCTTTCAGTCACAAGTAATAGCACAAAGGCCAAGGGTATAATGGATATAGACTTTTTAAAAATCCCTGGTTTTAAATTGTGCTATTTTAGGACAGTATTCCTTGTTCTCTGCTAAATTTGTTTCATAAAATGTGTGGTTGGATAAATACTTGAATTGAGTATTGGCAACGTTGATTTTTGGACTGATAGTGGTAACTATTGTTTGTAGACCTTGAGAAATCAAGTAAATGATGTAAAAAGATAAGAAATTCTGAGTCAATAAAACTGTCTCTAATATACTGTCATGTAAATAGGAAGTGGGATAAATTAACTATGAATATGTTCTTATTGCAGAACTCCTGTTATGTATTACTTTACTATGTTTTCTTTGCACGTGGATATTTAGCCATTTCAGCAAATCTTGGTCCATTGAAGTCATCAGGGAATGGTTAGAAAGATAATAATTTGGGTTGTTATAATATGGAACTTATGAATAATAAGTCTCTATTTATGTGATTGAACATAAATGAACTTTGAATTGGATGGTTTAAAAAAAAAAAAAGACTGCAGCTGGGAGTGGTGGCTCATGCTTGTAATCTCAGCACTTTGGGAGGCTGAGGCGGGTGGATCACCTGAGTTTGGGAGTTTGAGACCAGCCTGACCAACATGGAGAAACCCTGTATCTACTAAAAATACAAAATTAGCTGGGCATGGTGGCGTATGCCTGTAATCCCAGCTACTTGGGAGGCTGAGGCAGAAGAATCTCTTGAACCCAGGAGGCAGATCTTGCGGTGAGTCGAGATTCGCCATTGCACTCCAGCCTGGATAACAAGAGTGAAACTCCATCTCAAAAAAAAAAAAAAAAAAAGACTGCTAAAATAAACCAAGACCAGGAATAAATTGCTCTTGACTCATCAATCAGAACAAATGTCAAATTGCAATGAACTTACACAAAATATGCTATTAATTTTTATGTGAACATGTTTTTGTTTTGTAGCAATTTTTATTCAACGCATATCTATTTAAAATAATTAAATGTGATTACCGTGCTGCTATAATTAGATTGTTAATATATTAACAATACAACTGAATTAGACATCAAGCAAGTTTGGCAATTATTATTAATGTTAAGGTTCATACACTAAGCACAAGTCACCATAGCTTATTAAATGAAATCCAATACACTTTCAAACTAGAGGTTCTAATCAAGGAAAAATTTTATCACAATCTACTTCTATTCTTTGGTACGCTATCATGAATTCTGATTTATAATATTTCAATGTTCAGAACGTGAACAAAGAATATGATCAACATAAAGAGGAAGAAACAACCAATAAGAGTAAAAATCTAATTAAATTGTGCTTGTAATAACTACCTTTCCTTGTGCTACTCAACTGGATGTTAACTTCTGAAGACAGAGTCCTTTTTCTGTTCAATATGGAATCCATACAATCCAGAACACTAGGTGCTCAAAGATTAGATAAATGAGAGTTCATTTGGAAAACTGGTAATAATTCTCCATTTTCCAGACTTACTAAAATAGCATGAATGTTGAGTTCCTAAATAGTTGTAACCACCAATATGTTCTAAATCTAGATGTTTCTATTTTTACAGAATGCTCATAAAATATCAAAATTCAATAGTTAAAAATTGATAAAAATATGTTATCAATGACTTTTAACTCTTGATTTAAGGCAGAAGATAAAAATATACTCTCCAAATTGGTAAATCATGACAAATGCATTCATTTTTATTTGTGAATCAAAAATAAAATATCTAAGGCAGTTTAATGATTTAGTCTTATGTCTAATGTGAATTAATCATCAGCAGATTGGCACATCTCAACTTTATTATTTAGTTTCTAAACCACCGACACTAGTACAACTCAATTAACTTTGAGATTTCAATTAAATCTTAATGGGTCCAGAAACTATTACTTTATCAGATTTGTGACTAAAGTATCAACAAATATTTCTTTAATATTTACTTTTAGTGGTCAGTAGCTAGTGAATAGACTTAGCTCTGATACTCATTCATTACTTTAGAATTTATTGAATATTATTCTGTGCCACATATGGAACGAATATATATAAATGCATATAAAATAATGCCAGTCAATGGGATGGGTTGTGGTGCTAGGTTTTAAAATTTTGAATTCATTATAAATTTTTAAGTTGGCTTTGTATATAGAATCCATAAAGTATTTGAAGTTGGCAGAGAGCATTGAAGTAAAAACCCCTGGTGACCACATGGAAACAGTTCTCCAAGGTCATAGCCAGAGCTGTCATATAGGGAGGACTGGCAAAGTATAGAGAATTTTGAGATAAAATGAAAGCAAAAGACCCAGGGACATTGGGCTTTGGCTGGTCAAGAAGCAATGATAAACCAGATGACCATTTCTCAAGGAGTAAAGAGAGACATCTGCTCATTGTCATCTTTAGCATTCACTGTACATCAACAGCAATTTACATTTCTCTGTGTTAATTGACGTTCTGTGGGATCATTGCAGAACCAAAACTCACAGTCTTCCTTGATGGAAACCTGTCTATGCCCTAGATCCCTTGTTCATTAATCCTCCTGTTTGGGACCAGAATTTCCAGATTATTTTTCATGTGCAGAGATGGGGGCATACTTGTTAGAACGTTGAACATGGATTCATAAAAGCATTTATTGCCAGATGGTAAAGTTGTGACAGAAGGCTGAGTGCTTCCATGCATAAAAAAGGAAATGCAACAAAATCTCCTTGGAATTTTCTTCATGTTCAGAGGATTAACTAAGGCAACAGAAAGCTCATATCTTGCTTTGTGGGGACTGATGGAGGAGCAAACAGATGCTCAAAATCAGAGCTATCTGGCTTATGTTTTGGCTCTGGGAGTAGGACTGGGCCAAGAAAGAAACAGTTAGTGTTGTGCAAGCCAGGGAGAATATTCTGGCTGTTCATTCTTATAGCCCAGGAGGAATATATATTATTTATACTTCTATTTTTATATATTTAGAATCAATTTCTTAGTTAATATTTCTCTGTTGGTGGACACAGGCAGTTACAGTGTCAGTGATGGACAGTGGGAAGATTCTACATTTCTTTATAGTTAATGTGATTTACATGCATTATCTTTTTTAATTCTAAGAAACATCTTTTTAGGGAAGGTATTATTTTAAAATTTAATATATGAGCAAACTGAAGCTTAAAGAGATGACATAAATTGCTGAGGTCAGGAGAGGGCAAAAGAGTCAGGAAGTCATTAGTGGCCACAAATATGGCTGTGGAGTGATGCTACCTGCCTTGACTCTGGAATCTGAATACTGAGCTCTTGTCACCTGAGGCAGCATTCGTGACTTTTTAAAACATCATTTTCTTTACCCATGAAATGGCAATACTAAAGGTACTTTCCTTAAAGGATTGTGGTCAGGGTAAAATGGGATAAGACAAATGATGTATATAGCACAAGGAAGGTTATTAAAGTGACAAAGTTAGGAATCAAGGCCAGGTATAGTTCTTAGGTCACCACTCGGCTTCCTATTAGGGTTTGAGGCCTTAGGCCAATCTGAAATAATTATTAGAATCCAAAAGGCTTTTATAGCTGGTTATAAGGTAGTATATTGTATTTTTAGCATAAGATAGTTTACTATATTTTTAATATACTAGAATCTAAAATCACCAAGCAAATAAAAATTTCATTACAAACAGACACACACAGATGTGGGCATGTGCATGTAAGTCAGTTCTCCTGTGGCATTTACCAAATGGATCATTTTACAGTAAGTCAAGTTTTAAATTTTGAGAGTATATCTATCATCTTGTGAAATACTGCCTGTATTTTACCTCAGGGACGAGAGAGTGGGAAAATCTTTTATAAAAGTTTATACATTTCTGATTTGACATTTACTTTTATAGAATGATTGAGACCTTTGGCTTTAGAGTTGGTTAAATGAGTGTTTAAGGTTTTGCTGGTAGGTTTTAGCTGTCTGACCTTGAACAAGTTGCTTAATCTTTCTAAGCCTCAGTTTCCTCATCTGTAAAGTGACAGTAATAACACCTACCCCGTAGTGGTGTGGTGAGCATTAACATGGATACTAAGTGTTGATATATAAGACATATAAGGAGTGAGGCCACCTGGCAGCATTCATGGATTTTTAATCTTTAAATGTCTCTGAAATATCACTGGAATATATCAGAAATGTGCACATTAATTTTGGTGCCTGTGTATCATTTCATACTTGACTTGATATATAAAGGTATTTCTCCTAGAAAACAAAACAGAGCCCTGAGGTTGTGAAAAAAATTAAGCAAATTTCAAGGATGGTCACCAGAGGCTGAGAAGGGTAGTGGAGGCCTGGGGAGTAGGGCAAAGGGAATAGTTAATAGGTACAAAAAAATAGAAAGAATGAATAAGACCTACTATCTGATAGCACAGTTGGGTTACTATAGTCAATAATAACTGTACATTTTAAAATAAAACAAGTGAATTTCTATGTTACAGGTACCTAACCTGTCTCTGGTAAATCGAATAGTGTGTGTGTGTGTGTGTGTGTGTGTGTGTGTGTGAAAGAGAGAGAGACCTTCTGTCCCAGTGAACTGATATTTAGTAGTAAGCCGAAATTCTAAATCCAAATACAACCCATACTGTTACTAGAAGAAACGCCACAACAAATATAAATAAACCATATTTAAGTTTAATGAATTCTTATTATTTGCCAACTCTATACCAGTGCTTTACATGTATTCTTTCCTTTGGTGCTCATAACACCCAGTGAATTAGATACTATGATTGTCATTTTCTGATAGGAAAAGTGAAAATTGCAGAGGTTAAGTAACACTCCTAAGATAATACAGCCAAGAAATTTCATGTTCTTAATCACTATACTATGGTGTGGTACTATTTACTGTTATTTATTTTGTTATGTAAATTGTAAGCCTTTCCTAAGAAGTTCTCTGGTTCAGACTATTGCAAACTAGAGTACAGTAATTGCAGAAAACTGGGTGTTTTGTAAAATATATTTGTAATGAATTTTGCTTCAGTTCACACATTTCTGTATACTTTTTTGAGTATTCATTACCTTGTTTTTAAATTACACTCTTATTTTGAGCCATTGTAGATCCTCGTGCAGTTGTAAAAAAATGATACAAAGAGATCTGTTGTACCGTTTACCCAGTTTCACCAATGACTATGTTTTGCAAAGTATATCTACAATATCTCTACCAGGATATTGACATTGATACAATCCATTGATCTTAATCTGATTTCTTTGTTTTTACTTGTCCTTATTTGTATGTGCACTGTGTGTGTATTTAGCTTTGTTATCATGTGTGTATCCACCACCACGGTTCACACACAGAACAGTTCCAACACCATAGGATCCCTCCTGCTCTTCTATCCCCACCTCCCCACCTCCCCGCAATTCCTTTCCCTGACGTCCCAATTTCTGCCAACCATTAATCTGTTCTCTGTTTCCAAAATATTTTGAGAAAATTATATAAATGGAACTCTACAGTATATTACCTTTTGGAATTGGAATTTTTTACTCAGAACAATTCACTTGATATTCATCCAGGATACTGCATCTGTCAATAGTTTGTTCCTTTTATTTCTAAGTGGTATTCCACAATATGGATGTGCCACAGTTTAAGCATTTACCCATGGAAGAACAGGTATTATTTCCACTTTTGAGATATTATGAATAAAACTGTTATGAACAATCTTGTACAGCTTTGTGTGTGAATATAAGATTGAATTTCTCCAGGATAAATGCCCAAGAGTGTAATTGCTGGGTTGTATGATAATTGCATTTTAGCTTTATAAGAAATGTTGCCAAATTTTTTTCCAGAAGCTGTACCATTTTACCTTCCTGCCAGCAATGCATGTGTGATCTAGTTTCTCTACACTTAACACCAACACTTGATAATGTTACCACCTCAATTTTAGCTATGCTGACAGGCATGTAGTAATCACTCATTGAGGTTTTAGTTTGTATTTCTCTGATGGCTAAGGATGTGAAATGCCTTTGCATGTGCTTATTTGCTGTCTGTACATCCTCTTTGCTGAGATGTCTGCTCCTATCTTTTGTCTACTTTGAAGTTTTTGTTTTTCTAATGTTGAGTTTTGAGAGTTCTATATATTCTAAGTAGAAGTTTTTTGTTAGGTAAGTGGTTTATAAATATTTTCTCTCAGTCTGTGGATTGCCTTTTCATTCTCTTCACAGAGCAAAAGTTTTTAATTTTGATGAAGTAGAATTTATCAAGTTTTTCCTTTTATGGATCATGTCTTTGGTGTTATCATAAATTCTTTGCCTATCCCTAGGTCTCAAAGCTTTTCTCTTACAGTTTTTTTCCCTTAGATGTCTTACAGTTTTCTGATTTACATTTAAATCCATGATCCATTTTGAGTTGACTTTTATATAATGTATGAGACTCAGGATAAAGTTTATTTATTTTTGTCTATGGATATCTAAATTCTTCAGCACCATTTTCTGAAAATGTCACCCTTTCTCCACTGAATTACTTTTGCTCCTTTGTGAAAAATCAATTGAGCATATTTGTGTTGGTCTATTTCTGGGTTCCCTATTCTGTTCTTTTGCTCTGTGTATCTGTGCTTCTGTCACTGCCACACAGTCTTGATTACAGAAGCTCTATAGCAAGCTTTAATATTGGTTAGAGTTAGTCCCTCAAATTTGCTTCTCCCTACTCTTCCAAGATTGTTTTGGCTATTCTAGGGCTTGTTTTTTTCAGATACGTTTTAGAATAAGTTTATCTAGATTTACAAGAAATCTTGTTGAGATTTTGATGAAATTGCAATTAACCTACTGATCAATTTGGGGAAAATTGGTATATTATGTTGGGCTCTTTAATTTATGGACATAATGCGTCTATTTTTTAGATTTATTTTGATTTTTTAATCATTATTTTGTAATTCTATTGCACAATTTTGTACACATCTTGTTAGGTTTATACATAAGTATTTCATTTTCATTAAATCAATTTAGGTAGTGGCATTGTTTTTAATTTGTTTTTACATGTTTATTATTAGTATATACAAAAGCAATTTATATATTTGCACACTTATTTTGTGTCCTGCAATCTTGCTGAACTTGCTTACTAATCTAAGAGTTTTTCTTTTTTTCTTTTTTTTTTTTTTCAGTTTCCTTGGGATTTTTTTGTTGTCTGCAAACAGGGCAGTTTTCTTTCTTTCCCTCCAATATGTATTTATTTTATTTCTTTTTCTTGCTTTATTGCAGTGGCTAGAACTTCCAGTACTATGTTGAAAAGAGTGATGATGTATATACATTTATTATAATGAGAAAACCAATTTCACTGTTTTAGCACCCAATAATAAAAGTAAGCAAAAACCAAGTTATTTACTCCCGTAGGACTGCACATAATTTTGCTGTATAAACACACAGAGTAAAAGTTAGCTATCATCATCATCTTACATATTTTCCGTAGTATTTATGTAATTAAAAAATTCTTGCTTAATAATTTAAAAGATACTTTATGGAGTCATTTAAATTGTCACTTTACTCTCAGGTTTTGGGGGACACTAATCTATGTGTATTTTGCATTCTGACTCTAACGGTAGATTGTGTCTTTGTAGGTTTGAATAATGTTATATTAAGAACTCAAGCATGAAAATGTTCTTTCTTGGAGAAGGCAAATATGGCAGATTTTTGGGAAATATTCTACTGGAATGGTTTTGATTTGCTTTTATCTGCTACCTTAGGAGCATCACTTGCTTTTTCCTGATTTTCAAAAATAATTTGTGGGCTTAGTGTTTCTTTGTACCACCTGTGTGTAGGTAAATTTGCATCCAAGCCAGTGGAAGCTGTACCTGTAATTTCTCACAGGAGAGCTGTTTTTTCCTTATATATCTAGGACAGACCAAAATGTCTTAGTTTAGAATACCTTAGAAGAAGATGTCAAAGTAAGGATTCAAATGCAAATAGTTTATTTGAAAAGTTAACACAATTAAGGGAATGATAACATTGAGACAGAAAAGCGAAGTAGACCAACAAAGATTGATTAACAATCAAGTTACCATGTGGGTAAGTGGAACACAATATTGCTAGATGTAATGCAGACCATATCCCAGAGTTATCCCAGACAAGGAAAGAGAATGGTAAGATGTTTATACGCTGACTCCCTGTTCATCATTGATTTGGGGCACTTCTGAGGGGCATTCTCTCTAACACTTCAAGCCAAGCTTGCCCTATCTACCCACCAAGCCAAAAATCCATACCAAACTTGCAGGCAATTCCATTTTATTAGAGGGCATTGAGGGCATCTGTCAAACCTTCCTTGTTATTACCCTGGATCAGTGAGTTGAGTCATGTAATATTTCTTATACTTTGGTTGTAGCCTATCCAGGACCCAGCTTTCTACAAAGTACTTATTTCCATTCACCTACTTGATATAAGCCTGAGGCCTGCTCTCCTGCTTTGTGAGGGTGTCAAATCCTAAACCTTAGCCATTGTCAGCTCCAATAACTCACCAGGGCTGCTGTACTATAACAAACATGACCAGTGCTCTGCACTTCAGCTTTATCTTTGCTTCTGGCCCCTGGATTTATTTCAATTTTTTGCTGATCTAGTTTATTATTTTGCTGGAATTGGAAGAAAACTTACTTTTTTGATAAGTACATAGTACACTATGGGATGGGTGCACATTTATTCAAACCATTCAGTTACTGATTGACCTTTATTTTTTGTGTTAGTTTTTTGTTTTGCTTTTGTACTACAAACATAAATGCTATAAACTTTCCTTTCCATGTATCTTTTGTAGTAGTACCTTTATCTATGGGATAATATCCAAGAAATGATATAAAATCACAGAAGTTTGAATTGATTAATTCTTTACTGCATTTCAAAAAGGCTGTAACAATTTATATTTCCACCAGCAATGCAGCCTCGTGGAAAGATTTATTGGTCTTATAAATATAAGTCAGAAATTAAAGTCTTTTTATCAGAGCATTAATGCTTTAATTCCATAGCTTCTCAGTAAAGAAAATAATTTTGCCATTCATTTATACAGAAAATAAATTATATAATAATAAAACCAAAGCAAAAGGACTGAATAATAAATCTGCAAACTTTCTTTCTGGAAAACCAGGAGTGTTCAGAAGAAATGTAGTATTACTTATACCTGGACCAGAGAAAAAGAAATAAGTCTTCATTTCCAACTAAAAGGAACTCCATCCATGGATAGCTATTCTCAGCTCTGGCTGATAAGGTGTTATTCAGGTACTTGGTACATATCTTTAGGGAGCCACTCTGTCAGAGGCATTCAAACCAGAGTGACTCGGTCTTTAATAGGGTGGGTAAAATTAGGCTGAGACCTACTGAGCTGCATTCCTAGTAGGTTAGGCATTCTAAATCACAAGATGAGATAGGAGGTCAGTACAAGGTATAGGTCACAAAGACCTTGCTGATAAAACATGTTGTGTTAAAGAAGCCAGCCAAAACCTACAAAAACTACGATGGCAAAGAGAGTGACCTCTGGCCATCCTCACTGCTCATTACATGCTAATTATAATGCATTAGCATGCTAAAAGACACTCCCACCTGCACCAAGACAGTTTACAAATGCCACAGCAACATCAGGAAATTACCGTATATGGTCTAAAAGGGTGAGGAGCCCTCAGTTTCAGGAATTACCCATGCCTTTTCCAGAAAACTCATGAATAATCCACCCGGTTTAGCATATAATCAAGAAAAAACTATAAGTATCCTTAGTCCAGCAGCCCAAGCTGCTGCTTTGCCTATGGAGTAGCCATTCTTTCATTTCTTTACTGTCTTAACAAACTTGCTTTCATTTTACTCTGTCAACTTGCCCCAAATTCTTTCTTGCATAAGATCCAAGAACCCTCTCTTGGGGTCTGAATTGGGACCTTTTTCTGGTAACAATATCTTGGGGTCATGGCTGTCTGGAGACATCAGTATGGTAATAAGGACATGGTTATTAAATCAGATGAAATAACTGCTTCCTTGGAATTTGATAAATGTCACCTCTTAAGATGTGTAGTGTCAAAGTTATCTTGAGGATGCTTGCATTTGAAACAGCCTTGTTGTCTGGAGTATCACCCAAGTTTTGTGGTCTCATGGTCATGGAGAACAGGGTGTGGACACACAAAGAGTGAACTTAAGAGCAGAAGATTAGCAGGTGAAAGAAAGAGCTCTCTGCTGCAGAGAGGGGTCCTGGAGAAATGGGTTGCCAGATCCATGGTAACATGCAGGGGATTTTATAGATGCCTGATGAGGAGGTGGTGTCTGATTTACACAGAGCATGAAAGATTGGTTGAGCCAGGTGTGCTATTTGCAGAGGGCATGAAAAACTGGTCAGACCAGGTGTGGTATTTGCATAGGGTGCGAAAAACTGGTTAGGACTAGGTGTGCTATTTGCATAGGGTGTGAATTTCACTGCCCCTACCCTAATCTTTTATTATGCAGGCAGGTTCTCTGCCTGATCTGCGCCATGTTGCCCATTCCTTTACTGTACACTTGGTAACAAAAAAAGAGAAGGTGGAACCTCCATGTAGGATATGCCTGGCAGTCAGGTAGCCCTTTTCTATTGGCACAGCTGCCAGCATTCCCCTGTGCAAGCTTCTAACTTCCTTATTTCTGTTTGCAGCTCAATTTTTCAGGCTGCTCTTTGTTAGAAAGGAAATGATTTTGGGGGCTGCTTTTTGTTAAAAGGGAAGCATTGCTGAGGACTCTTTTTCCCTCACTATCTGCCTAAATAATTTCTTTCTACCTCCTGTATCATATTCACAGGGTTCTGGCACTGTTGACTGACTGGAAAGGATTTTCTAAAATCAGCTTGGTTTATCTGTGTTAAATCTGCTTTTATTTCGGGCATGTTCCAATTGACAAAGATCTCCCTAAGGGTGGAGATCACCCTTCATACTGTCTTACGCCCAATTTTGCTTCCAAAGAAAGAAGAAGTAAAAATGAAAAGGCAGAAATGAAATTCACAGGCACAGCCTGGTGCCGCATCCTGGGCCTGGTTAAAGATCGACCCCTGACCTAATGGGTTATGTTATCTATAGATTCCAGACATCGTATGGAAAAGCATTGTGAAAATCCCTGTCCTGTTCTGTTCCATTCTGATTACTAGTGCGTGCACCCCCTGCTTGCTTAATCAATCACGACCCTCTTGTGCGGGCCCCCTTGAGTTGCAAGCCCTTAAAAGGGGCAGGAATTGCTCACTCAGGGAGCTCGGTTGTTGGAGACCTGAGTCTTGCTGAAGCTCCCAGCTGAATAAAGCCCTTCTTTCTTTAACTCGGTATCTGAGGGATTGTCTGTGGCTTGTCCTGCTACATTCCAAGCCCTATGTGGCCATGGCTGTGCGCTTGCAATCTTTCTATGTAAACTGAGAAACTTTCAAATGAAAAAGATCAGCTCTGATGATAGTATTATTTCACTCTAGTAAAGTACAATTCTTTTTTTTTTTTTTTGAGATGGAGTCTCGCTCTGTCGCCCGGGCTGGAGTGCAGTGGTGCGATCTCGGCTCACTGCAAGCTCCGCCTCCCGGGTTCCCGCCATTCTCCTGCCTCAGCCTCAGGAGTAGCTGGGACTACAGGCGCCCGCCACCTCGCCTGGCTAGTTTTTTGTATTTTTTTAGTAGAGACGGGGGTTTCACCGTGTTAGCCAGGATGGTCTCGATCTCCTGACCTCGTGATCTGCCCGTCTGGGCCTCCCAAAGTGCTGAGATTACAGGCTTGAGCCACCGCGCCCGGCGGTAAAGTACAATTCTTTTTTTTTTTTTTTATTTTTTTTTTTTGAGACGGAGTCTCGCTCTGCCACCCAGGCTGGAGTGCAGTGGCCGGATCTCAGCTCACTGCAAACTCCGCCTCCCGGGTTCACACCATTCTCCTGCCTCAGCCTCCCGAGTAGCTGGGACTACAGGCGACCGCCACCTCGCCCGGCTAATTTTTTGTATTTTTTAGTAGAGACGGGGTTTCACCTTGTTAGCCAGGATGGTCTCAATCTCCTGACCTCGTGATCCGCCCATCTCGGCCTCACAAAGTGCTGGGATTACAGGCTTGAGCCACCGCGCCCGGCCTGTAAAGTACAATTCTTATAAAATTGATTTGTTTTCATATAAAAGACACTGAAATAAATTTAATTACAATATCAGTAGTTAAATTTTTTAAATTCAGAATTTGGAATGTTAAAAGTGTAAGTGCCCAGTGTGTTCTTTCTGCCTACTGCACAGGCAAAACGAATTCACAGAGACCATTGCATTGCAACAAAGAAAGAGTTCAATAGACACAAGGCTGGCCACGCCACATGGGAGATAGCGTTATTACTCAAATAAATCTCCCTGAAAATTTGGAGGCTGGGGTTTTTCAAGAACACTTTGGCAGGCCAGGGAGTCTGTTTCTGGGTGGGGTCGTAGGACCCTTTGGTGGTTGGGTGGAGCCACCTGTCATCAGAAATGCAAAAACCTGAAAAGATCTCTCAAGAGGCCAATCGTAGGTTCTTCAAGAATGAAGTTAGTCATTAGGGAAGTTGTATATCTTGTGACCTCTGGAATAATGGCTGGTAATCATTTACACCTATGATTTAGCCTTAGCAGAATTTAATTTAGCCTTAGCAAAATTCAAGTTCCTCTCATCCTCCTAACCTGGTGGTCTTTCATTGGCTTTACAAAGATGGTTTTGTTTTGGGGAAGGGCTATTATCATTTAAACTGTAAAAGTTAAATGTCTCCCAAAGTTAGCTTGGCCTAAGCCCAAGAATGATTAAGGGCAGTTTGGAGGTTAAAGGCAAGATGGGGGTTGGTTAGATCAGATCTCTTTCACTGTCATAATTTTTTCACTGTTAACGGTTTTTGCAAAGACAGTTTTAAAAGTAGTAGTTGCACTGAAATTTATTTTGATAATATTGGCCGGCTGGGCACGGTGGCTCACGCCTGTAATCCCAGCATTTTGGGAGGCCGAGGTGGGAGGATCACAAGGTCAAGAGATTGAGACCATCCTGGACAACATGGTGAAACCCCATGTCTACTAAAAATACAAAAAATTAGCTGGATGTGGTGGCATGCACCTGTAGTCCCAGCTCCTCGGGAGGCTGAGGCAGGAGAATCGCTTGAGCCCAGGAGGTAGAGGTTTCAGTGAGCTGAGATCGCACCACTGCACTCCAACCTGGCGACAGACTGAGACTCTGTCTCAAAAAAATAAATACATAAAAATGAAAAAAGATTGGCTAACAATAATATAAAGATTATGAAGAAAATATTTAAAATTATTATGAAGAATAATTTTCAAGTACTACAAGAGCAATATTTAATATAACAAATCCTAATGAAAAATTTTGTAAATGTTTGCCTAGATAATATTTGGTAAGTCTCTTTCTAGTTTTTGTAGTGTAAACAAAAAATAAAAGTCTAAGCCCCCCACCTAACCAAATGGACCCCCCTCTCTGCCAAGGGCATTCTAAAGTAAACCTGAAACACTATTTGAAGCCATGTTGGGAATGGGTAGTTAGACATGCCTCACTATGCCTTCCTCCCTTTGGATCCAGGCACAGCTGACCAGCATTAACATTAAAACAGACACCTTTAGACTGACACAACAGACTCTTTAAGTCTGGTAAGAAATATTTACATCTATTCTTTCTGAAGCCTGCTAGCTGGAGGCTTCCTCTCGTCTGCATAATAAGAACCTTAGTTTCCACAACCCCTTATCTTAATCCAGTCACCCTCCCTTCCATTGATTTCAGGTCTTAGGTGAACTCTTTGAACCAACTGCCAATTAGAAAATTTTGAATCCACTTATAACATGGACACCACCCTGTCCCCCAGCTTTGAGTTTTTCCGCCTTTCTGGACAGAACCAATGTTCATCTTACATCATGTATTGATTGTGTCTTATGTCTCCCTAAAAGGTATAAAAGCAAACTGTATCCCAACCACTTTGGACACATGTTCTCAGGATCTACTGGGGCTGTATCATGAGTCACGCCAACCCACATTTGGCTCAGAATAAATCTTTCCAAATATTTTACAGTTTGATTGTTTTCATTGACAGTAGATGCATGAAAGTTTAAGAAAAAGTTTTTCTTTTAAAAAATAATTCTGTTGTATTAGTTGAAAATAACTTTTCATTAATCAATCTTAGTGAATTATATATGTGGTCTTCTTTATCTCCATTTATGTATTTGATATCTGTTCAGAAATTGTTACAGGTGAATTTTAGCTTCCAGAAGAATACTCAATATTGTCAATGTAAACCAAAAAGTGTCTGAGAAAAAAGGCAATCAATTTAAAAGTTTGTTTTGATTATGACCTGTAATGCAGCATCAGGAGGTCCTCAGAACATGTGCCTACGATGGTTGGGTTACAGCTTGGTTTTACATTTTGGGGAGACAGAAGTTACAGACAAAGACATAAATCAATATATGTAAGGTATACACTGGTTCTGCTAAGAAAGATGGGAAATCTTAAGGTGGGGTGAGACTTCTAGATTATAGGTGGATTTAAAGATTTATTGATTGGCAATTTGGTTGTCCACCCATTTGCCTTGGTTCAGTTAAATTAAGCCTATACTGGGGACATTTCTTGTTTACCACATCAGCTCTGTATCTACAAAACTTCTATAGCAATGATTTAATATATTTCTCAGCATGTATCGTAGTGAAATATATTATAACTCTTTTTGTAAACTCCTTGAGATAAGTGAATTTGAATTAAATATTTTTGTACTCACTTATCCTCAGAGTCAATGTAATTAGCATGAGATTTTCCACATAGTTAGTAAAAAATAAATCCATGGTAATTAAAATTACTTAGGTGTATTTCTTAGGGGAAGGCAACATGGAATCACTGCTAGAGAGAAGAAATAACTCTGGCAGAAAGCTCCGGAATAAGTAGATTCATGTCAGACAAATTATAAATTGTACATCACATAGCAAATTACATAACTTAGAAGATGACTTTTGAGCAAATACCTGAATGCATTAAGGGAGTGAAACATGTAGATATGTGTACTTTACTCCCCTGATTAACTGAGCTGTTAATTGTATCAGTTGCTATACTAAGATCTGGGGATAAAGTAATGAGCACATCCTGCTCTACTTCCTCCAAACTAGTGGGAGAGTCAAAATCAAGCAGATAATCATAAATGAATGGAAGATTAAAACTGGAACAAGTGTGTTGAAACAAAGTTAATGATGTCTTAATCTATGAGAGAGAGACCTGACTTATTTTCAAAAGATAAGTCTGAGAAGATTCCCTCAGTAGTGTTTGAAGCAAAACCTGAGGATGAATAGAAATGGACTAAGAGAGGGTGCTGAAAAGAGGGTGCAGCATGTATGTGAAACACAGAGGTGAAAGGTGTTCCAAGTGAAAGAATATCATGAGCTAAGAGCCAGCAGAGGGTGACATATGTATGACTGAAGGGAGAAACTGAAAGAAGGTGGGCCCCTGGCTGGAACCCAGAGGCCAAAGGGCAGTGTGGTGGGAGATGGTATCTGTGAGGATGGGCAGGAAGCAGACCAGGCAGGCTCACTCTCTTATTGCTACAAATTTACAGTTGCCAAATACTTTGGCATTTTCAAAGCATGTTTATGTCAACTTTCTAATTTAATTTCTACTTCATCAATGTGATGTAAGCAGGCAGGATGCCTACAGCTGATAGTATCAGAAATTCAAGTGATATTCCAAGGCCCCATGAACAGTTAACTGAGGAAGCTAGAAATCAAATTCAGCTGACCTTTGAACAACATGGGTTTAACTGAGCAGGTGCACTTATACATGGACTTTCTTCCATCTCTGTGACCGCTGAGACAGCAAGACCAACCCCTCCTCTTCCTCCTTGGCCAACTCAACATGAAGATGATGAGGATGAAGATCTTTATGATGATCCACTTCCACTTAATGAATACTAAATATAGTTTCTCTTCCCTATGATTTTCTTAATAACATTTTCTTTTCTCTAGCTCAGTGGTCCCCAGCCTTTTGGCACCAGGCAGCAGTTTTGTGGAAGATAATTTTTTTCCACAGATGATGGTGGGGATGGTTTTGGGATGAAACTCTTCTACCTCAGATCATCAGGCATTAGATTCTCATAAGGAGCACGCAACCTAGATCCCTTGCATGCACAGTTCACAATAGGGTTCACACCATTGAGAATCTAATGCTACTGCTGATCTGACAGAAAGTGGAGCTCAGGTGGTACTGCTCGCTAGCCTGCCACTCACCTCCACTGTATAGCTTGGTTCCTAACAGGGAACAGGCTGGTACTGGTTCACAACTTGGGGGGGTTGGGAACTCCTGGTCTAGCTTATTTATTAACAATGCCATATATAATACATATAACATACAAAGTATGTGTTAGTCAACTCTTTTTGTTACCAGTAAGGCTTCCAGTCAACAGTAAGCTATTAGTAGTTAGGGGAGTAAAAATATATATATATATATATTTGACTATGGGAATCAGCACCCGTGATCCACACATTCCTCAAGCGTCAACTGCAATCTGAGTTCTAGTCCCTGGAATTTGCTCCCAGACTATGGTAAATATTGTTTGCTTGCAGCAACTATTCTTTTTTTCCTCGACTATCTTGGTAGTTGACTTTGTATCTAAAACACTTAACAGATATGTTAAATTGACTTAGTTTTATGTTGTCAGAGGGTTCCAAATCCTGGTCTTTTTATCTGGTGCTTCTTGACTAAATTTAAACCTTTAAAGAAGGGAAAATCACCCTACATGGCATATTTATATGTTCAAAATGAAATACTTTACAAAATCATATTTTTATAGTGCTCCATTCCAAATTGTGATGCTTTTAAAAATAAAATTGTTAATATACTTTAATCTCATGAACTTTGTTTTTTTTCTACCTTTTAACTCAGAATAATTACCTCTATGTTGATTCATATGAGTGTGTCACTAACAATGACTTCGAAATATACCACACATTTATAGAAATAGAAAATGTCTTCAAGGAAAGATAGAAATATCTGGAGACATTCCATAAAAGGATTTAACAAGACCAACTTGTGCTAGTTCATATCTCCTTTTGCAGATAAAGACTTCGTTTAAATCTACTTGGAAAAATTTCATACTAGATTGTCATTTTCAGTTTAACATGGGGATTATCTTTATGTATCTTGTTTAGAGGTTTTTTATTCTCCCTTAATGGCAACTAGCAACTCTATATAATGTCTCTGAAAAGTCATACAAATTCAAATAGCACAAATGGGAATTCAACTGTAATGAATTTATATTCTCTTTGAAGAGAATGTACATGTTTAGAACAAAAGAAGCAATGATACTATCACATTGTGTGTATGGCTTTATTATGTTATTAAAATTTAAATACATACCTCTCAACTGTTGCTCTCTCTCTCTCCAGTAAAGCTGATTATTATACATGCTTTTAGTAATATATAGTATAGGCATAGCCTGAAAAGTCTCTAACATCTGTTTCTTCATAATGACTTTAATATTATACCAATTTCTCCTTTCCTTGAGAGCTCTTTGTAAATATTTTGTATTCTCTTTTAGTTTTGAATTGTGCATTCTTTCTTTCACTATTAGGCTCTTATATCTGACTATTTATTTATTTATTTATTTATTTATTTATTTTGAGACAGAATCTTGCCCTGTTGCCCAGGCTGGAGTGCAGTGGCGCGATCTTGGCTCACTGCAAGCTCTGCCTCCTGGGTTCATGCCATTCTCCTGCCTCAGCCTCCTGAGTAGCTGGGACTACAGGTGCCCGCCCTCGCACCCGGCTAATTTTTTGTATTTTTAGTAGAGATGGTGTTTCACTGCGTTAGCCAGGATGGTCTCAATCTCCTGACCTCGTGATCCGCCCGCCTCGGCCTCCCAAAGTGCTGGGATTACAGGCGTGAGCCACCATGCCCGGCCCTGACTCTTTAAGTTTTGATATGCATCTCTACTCCATACCCCAAATAACTTTTGCAAATGTTCCATAAATATAGCTCTGGTGTTCCTGACTTTGTAGAATATCTGTTATCTCTATATTCGAGTTACAAAAATTCTGTCACAAGCCATAAGCCCAAAGAGGCAAATGGCTGTACATCAAATAAATGAAAATGAGAGGGTTAAGGAAAATTTGAACTGGAAGACAAGAAAGCAGAGCAAGTGGGGGGCCCTACCATATTTAAAATCCCTCTGCTTCTTAGGCCAGCTGACAAAGATAGTATATTTAAATTCTGTTTCAGTATTGGTGGGGGACTTTTGACTATACAAGGATATTTAGGGCTTAAAATAGTCAATAAGGTTGTAATGCAAAAGTCCTTTGATAGAGATAAAGATACAGTGTTATGGGAAGAAAGAGAAGACAGGCATCCACTGCTGATGGAAAGACCAATATGGAGCATCGACCAATATTTGGTCGATGTTCTTAACTCACATTCTCTCTCTCTCCAGGGACTTCTGCATATAATCTGAAAAACCTGCATTCATGTATTTGTCCAGTATATCTTCTTGTCTTTATTATGTCCTTCTCAAAAGAGATGAAAGAACTCATGACATTGTATATAGTATTCACATACATCACCTGGATAAGAGTAATACTCAAAAACTATTCTAGTGAGAATATCATGGGCCCTGGTAGAAATGAGATGGCATTCCATTCCTCTTCATCCAGGTACAGAACTCTAATATCCATATTGTGTATCTTTCTACAGTGACGCTGAATCCTTTTGCAGTCAAGTTGTAACACAAAATAAAGGCAGTATTTTTCTTTAGGGCTCTCATCCAATATTCTTATCTTTTGATAAAAAGAGTCTACAAAACAACACTATAAAAATTTTTAGGAAAGATATAGCTTTGTTCTGTGTTATTGTAGTCTAAAAATTATGTTTATCAGAAAATCTGATAAATTTAGGTTATACAATATTTATATTATAAAACTACAATTCAGAGGAAGATAGCTATGATTCCATGGTGAGAGACAGACAAAAATAAACTCACCAGTCATAGAGAACTACAAAACAACAGCAAAAACATTTTAATTTTCTTTTTTCTTTTTTTCTCTAGTTTTTTTTCTTCTTCTTCTTCTTCTTCTTTTTTTTTTTATTATACTTTAAGTTCTGGGATACAGGTACAGAATGTGTGGGTTTGTTACATAGGTATACACATGCCATGGTGGTTTCCTGCACCCATCAACCTGTCATCTACATTAGGTATTTATCCTAATGCTATCCCTCCCCTAGACCTCCCCCCCGACAGGCCCCCGGGTATGATGTTCCCCTCCCTGTGTCCATGTGTTCTCATTGTTCAACTGTCACTTATGAGTGAGAACATGCAGTGTTTGGTTTCCTGTTCTTGTGCTAGTTTGCTGAGAATGATGGTTTCCAGCTTCATCCATATCCCTGCAAAGGACATGAACTTATCTTTTTTTATGGCTGCATAGTATTCTATGGTGTATATGTGCCACATTTTCTTTATCCAGTCTATCATTGATATGCATTTGGGTTGGTTCCAAGTCTTTGTTATTGTGAACAATGCTGCAGTAAACATGTGTGTGCATGTGTCTTTATTGTGGAATGATTTATAATCCTTTGAGTATATACCCAGTAATGGGATTGCTGGATCAAATGGTGTTTCTGGTTCTAGATTCTTGAGGAATTGCCACACTGTCTTCCACAATGGTTGGACTAATTTACACTCCCAGCAACAGTGTAAAAGCATTGCTATTTCTCCACATTCTCTCTAGTATCTGTTGTTTCCTGACTTTTTAATAATTGCCCTTCTAACTGGCATGAGATGGTATCTCATTGTGGTTTTGATTTGCATTTCTCTAATGACCAGTGATGATGAGCTTTTTTTCATATGTTTGTTGGCTGCAGAAATGTCTTCTTTTGAGAAGTGTCTGTTGATATCCTTCACCCACTTTTTGATGGAGTTGGTTTATTCTTGTAAATTTGTTTAAGTTCTTCATAGATTTTAGATATTAGCCCTCTGTTAGATGGATAGATTGCAAAATTTTCTACCATTCTGGAGGCTGCCTGTTCACTCTGATGATAGATTTTTTTGCTGTGTGGAAGCTCTTTAGTTTAATTAGTCCTATTTGTCAATATTGGCTTTTGGTGCCATTCCTTTTGGTGTTTTAGACATGAAGTCTTTGCCCATGCCTATGTCCTGAATGGTATTGCCTAGGTTTTCTTCTAGGGTTTTATGGTTTTAGGTCCTACATTTAAACCTTTAATTCATCTTGAGTTGACTTTTGTATAAGGTGTAAGGAAGGGGTCCAGTTTCAGTTTTCTGCATATGGCTAGCCAGTTTTTCCAACACCATTTGTTAAATAGGGAATCCCTTCCTCATTGCTTGTTTGTGTGAGGTTTGTCAAAGATCAAATGGTTGTAGATGTGTGGTGTTATTTCCGAGGCCTCTGTTCTGTTCCATTGGTCTATATATCTAGTTCGGAACCATTACCATGCTGTTTTGGTTACTGTAGCCTTGTAGTGTAGTTTCAAGTCCGGTAGTGTGATGCCTCCAGCTTTGTTCTTTTGGCTTAGGATTGTCATGGCTATGTGGGCTCTTTTTTGGTTCCACATGAAATTTAAAGTAGCTTTTTTCTAATCCTGTGAAGAAAGTCAATGGTGGTTTGATTGGGATAGCATTGACTCTATAAACTACTCTGGGGAGTGTGGCCATTTTGATATTGATTATTCCTATCCATGAGCATGGAATGTCTTTTCATTTGTTTGTGTCCTCTCTTATTTCCCTGAGCAGTGGTTTGTTGTTCTTCTTGAAGAAGTCCTTCACATCCCTTTTAAATTGTATTCTTAGATATTTTATTATCTTAGTAGCAATTGTGAATGGGAGTTCACTCATGATTTGGCTCTCTGTTTTGTCTATTATTGATATATAGGAATGCTTGTGATTTTGGCACATTGATTGTTTATCCTGAGACTTTGCTAAAGTTGCTTATCAGCTTAAGGAGATTTTGGGCTGAGACGATGGGATTTTCAAAATATGCAATCATGTCATCTGCAAACAGAGACAATTTGACTTCCTCTCTTCCTATTTGAATACCCTTTATTTCTTTCTCTTGCCTGATTGCCGTAACCAGAACTTCCAATACTATGTTGAATAGGAGTGGTGAGAGAAGGCATCCTTGTCTTGTGCCAGTTTTCAAAGGGAATACTTCTAGTTTTTGCCCATTCAGTATGATATTGGCTGTCGGTTTGTCATAAATAGCTCTTATTATTTTGAGATACATTCCATCTATACCTAGTTTATTGAGAGTTTTTAGCATGAAATGGTGTTGAATTTTATCAAAGGCCTTTTCTGCATCTATTGAGATCATCATGTGGTTTTCATCATTGGTTATGTTTATGTGATGGAATATGTTTATTGATTTGCATATGTTGAACCATCCTTGGATCCCAGTGATGTAGCTGACTTGATCGTGGTAGATAAGCTTTTTGATGTGCTGCTGGATTTTGTTTGCCGGTATCTTACTGAGGATTTTCACATCGATATTCATCAGGAATATTGTCCTGAAATTTTCTTTTTTTGTTGTGTCTCTGCCAGGTTTGGTATCTGTCTTCTGGAAGTGGTTCAGTAGCCTTTCTGTTTAAATCAGCTAGAATGCATTTTGTTTTCAGTAATTGAACCCCGACTGAAAAGTTTTTAAACTGAAATGTAATGATTACTAGATGCAGAACGTAGAAGTGGATTATTGTTTAACTCACAGAATTGAGAAACAGTTTTTGTCTTTGAAAGAAATATTTATATATTGGACTTTAGACCTCAGGTAAAAATGTTTTATTAAAATGTTTACCAACTAAAATATCGTTAGAATAATTTCCCATATTATACAAAAAGTGAAAATTATTTGCAAAATTATTTGTCTAAAATATTTATTGTTTTTATTTCATTGTAAAAGTAACATTCACATTAGATAAATCTTTAGAAAGCTAGTTACATTTTAAATCTTCATTTTTCTCCAGCCACTCCCTATCTTGCCTTTGTAAACTCTTCATTTTGTAAAGACAAACTGTAAGTTAGCCTACTTAGGTGATACAACACTAATGTTAAACAGTAGCTTTTTCACTCAAATGTAAAATTATCTTTTACTAGCTACTTTTGTCAGTGCCTTTTTAAATTTACATTCTGCATATATTTGAATGCTTAGTATTTCTGTTTCTTTATAAAAATGAACTCTTATATTAAGGTTTCTTTCCCCCATAGCAGTTTATCCTATCTCAGCCTTGACAATTAAATTTAGAAAAGGATATTATAACTTGCTAGTGAATTATTTATTTCCACTGAGTCACTCATAGTATTGTGTCTCAGTAATATTATGAAAATAATTCCTAAGAAAATAGTTTTAATATGCTATAAATTTCAGTGTTATTTTAAAATGGATAATTTGATTTCCAAACAAAGCCAAGCTTTAAGCAAAGGCTTTTTCTTTGTAATAAAATAGGGCACTGGGTTGGAGCAGCATTTTTTAGTTTTCTTGATTAAAGGTTAACAAATTATTTGCAGTTTTGAAATGTGACATACCAAATGTCCTTGGAGAATTCCAGATAAAATTATAATAACAAAATATGTCAGTGTGCTTGGTGCTTTACAGCCAGTGACTTGATTCTATTTCAGTAGCATAAGATTTCTTATCTCTTGGGACAATAATTTGCTTATATTTATATGACAATTCTTCAAACGTTGACTTTATTCACATTTTTATTTATTTATTTATTTTTTATTTTTTTACCATCTTAAACTTTTTTTTTTTTTTTTTTTTTATTATACTTTAAGTTCTAGGGTACATGTGCATAACGTGCAGGTTTGTTACATATGTATACATGTACCATGTTGGTGTGCTGCACCCATCAACTCATCAGCACCCATCAATTCATCATTTATATCAGGTATAACTCCCCAATGCAATCCCTCCCCCCTCCCCCCTCCCCATGATAGGCCCCAGTGTGTGATGTTCCCCTTCCCGAGTCCAAGTGAGCTCATTGTTCAGTTCCCACCTATGAGTGAGAACATGCGGTGTTTGGTTTTCTCTTCTTGTGATAGTTTGCTAAGAATGAGGGTTTCCAGCTGCATCCATGTCCCTACAAAGGACGCAAACT
>NC_045442.1:53800076-53816571 GCF_002776525.5 Piliocolobus tephrosceles | reverse complement strand
GTCAGGACCCTCAGCTATAGGTCTGTTGGAGATTGCTTGAGGTCCACTCCAGACCCTGTTTGCCTGGGTATCAGCAGCAGAGGTTGCAGAAGATAGAATATTGCTGAACAGCGAGTGCACCTGTCTGATTCTTGCTTTGGAAGCTTCCTCTCAGGGGTGTACTCCACCCTGTGAGGTGTGGGGTGTCAGACTGCCCCTAGTGGGGGATGTCTCCCAGTTAGGCTACTCAGGGGTCAGTGACCCACTTGAGCAGGCAGACTGCCCCTTCTCAGATCTCAACCTCCGTGTTGGGAGATCCACTGCTCTCTTCAATGCTGTCAGACAGAGTCGTTCGCGTTTCACAGGCTTCTGCTCCTTTAGCTGAGCCCTGTCCCCAGAGGCGCAGTCTACAGAGACAGGCAGGTTTCCTTGAGCTGCTGTGAGCTCCACCCCGTTCGAGCTTCCCAGCGGCTTTATTTACCTACTTAAGCCTCAGCGATGGCGGGCGCCCCTCCCCCAGCCTCGCTGCTGCCTTGCGGTTAGATTGCCGCAGACTGCTGTGTTAGCAAGGAGAGAGGCTCCGTGGGCGTGGGACCCTCCCGGCCAGGTGTGGGATACAATCTCCGGTGTGCCGGTGTTACACCGCAGTATTGGGGTGGGAGTTACCCGATTTTCCAGGTGTTGTGTGTCTCAGTTCCCCTGGCTAGGAAAAGGGACTCCCTTCCCCCTCGCGCTTCCCAGGTGAGGCGATGCCTCGCCCTGCTTCAGCTCTCGCTGGTCGGGCTGCAGCAGCTGACCAGCACCGATTGTCCGGCACTCCCGAGTGAGATGACCCCAGTACCTCAGTTGAAAATGCAGAAATCACCGGTCTTCTGTGTCGCTAGCGCTGGGAGATGGAGACTGAAGCTGTTCCTATTCGGCCATCTTGCTCCGCCCCCCTTATTCACATTTTTAAAGGGTTTTCTATAGTCACTCATCCAACTAAGAAACCACAGAATTGCCCCTGTTCTCTGATAAATAAAAACAACTTGCCTGAAGGCAAAAGTACTGTTACATAATTAATATCATCTTGAAAATTTACATAGTGTCTAAAACCGTGTCTGTGGCTTTAGTCCAAGGCTTGAGTCCAAGGCCATGTCTGTGCAGTGATTGGTATTAATGATTGATGTGTATCACACAACTGATTCACTTGTAACTTTTGGGGATAGCTCATGATAATTAATGCACTAGATGTGTTGGTTATTTTATGGCCAAAGCCAAACCAATTAGCAAATACTACTTTTATCAAATTATTTTGTACATGATTTGCATGTCAATTTAGTGTTCATTAATAAAGGACTTGAAAGACAGGCTATTCTTATTCTCTCTGACCCTTTAATATAATTGATTTGTGTGAATAGTGACAGTGAAAAATGAGCTTTAAAAAAACATTATTTTCTTGGTAGCAATGATGACAACAATTATACTTGGATGTACCTTGAAAAGTTAAAGTATTATTTTTACTTGGTAGAATATTTAAAAATTTTGAAAGTACCTTTGTGATTTGCATTCTAATTCGCTTTCTGTAATAACTGTGAGATAGGGCATGATATCATTGTGCCTATTATGGAAATGAAAAAACTGAAGTTTAGCAAGATTTACTTAACATTGCAAATTCTTGTGGCAGAAAATGGGAAGGAATCTAAAGGTTTTAGATTTTAGAATCTAAAGGTATAACTTTATGAAGGTTATATCTCTACCTGCTAGTTACTGATATCTAACAACAAAATACTCTGCTACAGAATTTTAAATTCACTGAGACAGAAAAACAAGGTACTACATATTTAAAAATTACAATATCATTATGCGTACAGGTAACTTATCTAAACACTTACATGTAATAAGTGTCTCTTAGGCATGTTCATATATGAGTGATCACCTATAGGTATAGTATGGGAAGTGTTAGTATCTATTAGTGTCTTTTCCCATATATTCATGCTCCAAGATTATGTCTCCCTGTGGAGAGGGTGTGTTTCAACCAATCAGTTGCTGATGAGAACATGTCATTCGATGCAGGTGACTGAGAACCAAGTAAATGTTGCAAAGCATGAACGTGCATCAGCCAGTGAATGTCACACCCGGTTCATTAGAAGAATCAGGCTATTCTGAAGACTAGAGAAGTCTGGGATCACTGGAATATGCATATGGCTTATTGTCCAGGTCAAAGTAATACTATTATCACCACCTTTCAGGTAGACCCAGTTTAAGTAGGAAACCCCTATAGCTTTCCCAAAGAAGGATCAGCAATTCAAAGAATCAGTAGGGCATCAAAAAGACTTTTGGAATTTGGCGACTGAACTGAAGTTCCCAATATAGAGCCTTTGTGTTCTCTGAAAACTTTGGTTCTGATATATCCTCAAGTTCTTAAGATTTTAAATGAACTTTACTTGGACATGTCACCATATCAGCTCTAAATCCCCATCCAAACCCCACGACCAGTGGACTTAGCTAGACCACCTTCAACTTAATTGGGACTGGGGAAAATGTTTTCAGAGATATCTGCAGCAATATATGCGGGAGGATAGGACACACTGTCAGGTCTAGGACCTGGAACGTTAATTTGCCTACGAAGTAAAAAGTGATGTCAGCAAATTAATAGGTATAATAGGCATATTAATGCCAGGGGCAGCAGTCCAACACAGTCATTGACATCAGAGTGTTACTGTCTTTCTGATGGCACTTATCATCCTTGCCCTTATCATGTGCACAAATAATTTGTTGGAGTTTTTTTGTTTTGTTTTTTGAGATGGGGTCTCACTCTATCTCAAAGATTGTGCGGTAGCCCAATCCTGGCTCACTGCAACCTCTGCCTCCTAGGTTCAAGCCATTCTTGTGCCTCAGCCTCCTGAGTTGCTGAGACTACAGACATGCACCACCAAGCCTGGTTAATTTTTGTATTTTTAGTGGAGATGGGGTTTCACCATGTTGGCCAGGCTGGTCTGGAACTTCTGAGCTCAAGTGATCTGCCCGCCTTGGCCTCCCAAAGTGCTGGGATTATAAGCATGAGCCACTGTGCCTGGACAATTTAGTATAAATATGGAAAAGAAAGTTAACAGACAAATTCTGTGGTGCCATGATGACAAAATCTGCTAACTGAAAATACAAAAGAAAATCATATAGGCAATCAATCTTCTTGCTCAAAATTCGAAACAAAAAAATGGAAAGAGGTTATTTAAATCCTATTTTGTCTTCTGTAGTAACATACAGGTTGAGAAAAGGTCAGCGGGCCTACGTAAAGGAAAGCAGTAAATAAGAGCACTGAGAAAATCCTAGAACCATTAGGCAATCAATAAATTGTTAAATAGAATAGGACTCTCTCCAACTCACACACACATGAACACAGTGTGAACTCAGAAGCAAAGAAATCACTCCAACATATTGGCACAGTACAGGAGACTTCCCTAAGAGAAACAGCCTTGCATCTAAAACGTAAAGCATATTTTTATCCTACAAGAGGGAATGAGGTAAGAATGGGATCTTTAGAGTTCATGTGGATTTGGCAATTCCAGAAGAAGCTGAACTAACCCCACCTACTATCTGTCTATTGGTTCTTTTTCTTTCACCTTTTTTCCTTTATTTCTCTCTCTTCTTTCCCCTTTTCTTTCTCTTTATTATCCTACTATTGAGGACCTACTGTGTGTCAGACATAGGAGCGGGAGCTGGAAATGCAACAAATAATAGCACAACATGAACACTTGCTATCATTGATGAATCTTACATTTTGGTTAAGAGAGTCATAAAATAGACACATACATATACCAACAAACAGGATAACTCCACATAATGGTAATGAAAAGAAATAGGGTGAGCTGATAATGATCAATAGAGGTCACGTATTTCAACTTTAGATTAGGTAATATGGAAAAACGACTTCAAGGAACTAAAGATTAACTAAGAACTGCAGAGTACTCACTAACAAGACTCACTAAAAAGAAAATCATAGGTAAAGTTTTCCAGATAGAAAAAATAGCAAACGCAAAGACCCAGGAATGAATTTTGGGGTCCAAGAAGCCCAGTGTGGCAAGACTATAGTGAATCACATTTGGAGTCAATAACCATATGTCTTCTGCAGTGGGAAAAAATAGAGACTTCTGTGGGAATTAGAGATTGCATCAAGCCACACCTTCATAGCAGACCTAAATGAGATGGTTATAAAGAACTTGAGATGGCAACTGGAAGTATCAAAACAGTGTGGTTTGTCATTCTTCAAATGCACATCACAGAGGTTCCTTCTTCCCCATGGACAAAACTTATATTCTCAAGCTGAATTAGACTACAGGTTAATAAACAACTTATAAAAGTTTGATGCACAAAGTACTACATTTGTCATGCCAGAATGAACAGACTGAATAACGCTTGTAAAACCTAATGGTTTACTAGGAAAGAATTCCTTGATGGCACAGCTGATATTTAATTTAACAAGTTAATTGAGGGATAACTCAGGCTTACAGTTTAGAAAATGAATTTACCATCCAATTAGATAAGGTAAAAGAAATGAAAGACATTATCCGATTATGGGATAAGAAAAACAGAAACAAATGGGATTAGGATGCTGCTGTCTCAGATATTTTATAAGGAACATCCAGAGAGCCTAGTTTCATGTTTGGAGCTCTTAAAAACAAAATTCTTAAAATATATATGGAATAAAATGTATCATAATTTACATATATAATTGAATTTAATTTATAAAATAACATTAAATCTTCAGGTTCTTTCATATTTTTGAAGAAAAACTGGCTGGTGTCCATGGAAAATGGGTCAGAGATAGAATGACTATCCCACTGGGAAATCTTTCAGTTGAACTTCATATCATTCTCTTCAAGTTTTGGCATAATCTGAATTGACTACAAACCATATATAATCTCAAACACACATCTATGCACTTCTTTATAACTTTTTATATCATTTTGGACTGGTTTGACTATATTATGAAGTCTTTGAAGGTAGAGAACACATGATTTCTTTTTCATGACATTTTGTAGAGTCTAGACCCAAGATAATATGACAAACTTGGTAAGCCAATATGATTTTTACTGGATCTTGTGTAGGTTTTGATTAGGTCACTGGAATAAAATAGATATAGAATGAAAAACTATAACTCTACAGCCAAAATGGCCTTCAGCACATTTTTGTAAAGTTTCACTGGAATACAGTCATACCTATTTGTTTACTTACTATCTTTAGTTGCTTTGATGCTAGCAAAGCAGAATTGCTAGAATAGCAGAATTGACTATATGCAACAGAAACTATATAGTTCTCTAGATTGCAAATATATGGTACTTTGCACAAGAAGGCCTGATCCCTAAAATGATTGTTTCCATGTTCTGTGTGCTTTGGTGTGATTAAAAAAAAATATATCTACATTTCCAAGAGGTAGTTTAATGACTTAATTTTGACATTCACTCTTATTTTGGTGTAAGAAGTAATGTAAACGTCTAATCACATTACATATTACATTCTTAAATGATGGTTGCCTCCCTACCACTTATTGGGTGATCCATCTGCTCATCACTAATATAAAACACCATATTTATTACATATCCAGGTATTGATTTAGAGTATTAATATTAATTAACATGCTGAGCTTTCACTATATGATAAACACTTTATTAGACATTTTACCAGTATAATTTTATTACATATAATTCTATAATGTGTATACTGTTTATTATTTCCATTTTACAGATGAAGAAACTGACATATATATATTTTACATAACCTGTCGAAGCTCACACAGTCAAAAATTTGTGGAGAAAGCAAATTTTGCAGATCTTAAAAGAGGTAAAAATGGTAATTATTAAATACAGTTTGAATAGAAGTTGAATGAATATATAAAATTCTTATATATAATCTCGATCATAGCTTTCTATTGCATTTGTTTTGATTATATAACAAATACTTACATGGCATCAAGCTCTGCTTTAAGCATATTATACATATTATCTCATTTAAACCTCAAAACAACCTTAAGAGGCAGGTATTATTGTAATCAACATTTTGACAGTAAGAAACTGAGGCCCAGAGAGATTAGGTGGTTTCATGATGGGCACCCAACAAGGCAATGTCAGACCTGGGATTTAAATGCAGAAAGACATATTCATGCAATCTTGCTTTTCTCTAGGCTTGTTTCTGTTTATTGATTTATTCTCGTATCACAGAAATACATATCTCTAAATACTTAAAAAATGAGCTGCTGCTGATCTGTAGGGAGAGCAGAAAATCAAGACTGAGTGAGAATTTCTAATTTAATTATGTAAGTGGACATCAAAAAAATCACCTAAGTCAAGTAGTATTAGTAAAAAAATCCTTGCTTCATATTTCTTAACACACTAGAATATAAAAGTGGTCTATTTGGTTTAGAGAGGAATATTTACATGATATAATCTTGTGGAAGCAAAAACTAGTTGTATAAATGGTCAACCTGGAAAACAGTCTGAAACCTATAAACATAAACTTTCATAATAAAAGAGTTCATTATTTTTAAAGCATTAAATGTGGAATATTTTTTCCCGGTAAAGTTAGCTTTATTTTTTCCCCCTCTTTTTAAAAAAACTGATTTTGAAAGAAGCACTTCTGAGTCATCTAAGCTTTTAAAAATATATGACCTATTCCTTGTGAGGTATGAATCTTTTCCTTGTCCTATTTATTTGAGCTTGGATGTGTCAAATACAATAAAATGGAATTTTAAACCTCACCAGAAAAATCACCAGTGGCTTCTGCAGCAACTAGATTGATTTCAACCATAGAGTAATTTTTTTGTGTCTGAGCATCGAGGCACCTCTCATGGGTCTATGCACCTCAGCAGCTACTACATTAGGAAAGGCACCACTCTGGGATTCAGAACTGTTTCCTGGGAGCAGAGTAAAGCAGAATGATACATATTGATGTTTCCTAATTGGTTATACTTGTACAGTGGGACATGAGTTTTTCCCAGGAAGGTGCTGGTATTGGCCATATCCAAACTATGTGCAGAATCAGGTCAAAGTTCATGTCTTTGGAAAATAACTTGGAGAAATAGCAGAGGGGAATATTAGTAGAGACGATGCATTCTGGACAGCCTGTTCAGTTTGGTACCATTCATGGCTTCTGACTTCCTGGGAGCCAAAACCTAAATCATTTTTAAATGGTTGGCCTCACTTAACATTGAGTTTAAAAAAGATAATTTACTAGGTCACTGGCTACGGACCAGCTTGAAAAGAATTTCATTTGCTAACACTGTGGCGCGCGTTCTCACCAGTGGCCTCTGGATCAACTAAGCCAACATCCTGAGGAGATGTTGAATCTTGTGTTTCTGAATGCTGAATCTTTATTTGTTCTTGGAAGATGACAATGTCATTTTAATTTTTCACAAAAATTTTTATCTAATATTTGGTCCTATGTCAGTTGTGTTCTCTAGAGGGATAGAACTAATAGGATAGATGTATATATAAAGGGGAGTTTATTAAGGAGTATTGACTTACAGGATTACAATTTGAAGTCCCCCAACAGGCCATCTGCAAGCTGAGGAGCAAGGAAGCCAGTCTGAGTCCCAAAACCTCAAGAGCAGGGAAGCCGACAGTGTAGCTTTCAGTCTGTGGTTGAAGGTCCAAGAGTCCAAAAGCTGAAGAACTTGGAGTCCTGTGTTTGAGGGCAGGAAGCATCCAGCACGGGAGAAAGATGGAGGTCAAAAGACTCAGACAGTCTAGTCCTTTCATGTTCCTCTCCCTGCTTTTATCCTAGCCTCACTGGCAACTGATCGAATTGTGGACAGCCAGATTGAGGGTGGGTCTGTCTTTCCCAGTCCACTGACTCAAATGTTAATCTCCTTTAGCAACACCCTCACAGACACGCCCAGGAACAATACTTTGCATCCTTCAATCCAATCAAATTGACACTCAATATTAAAAATCACAGGTCCCAAAACATGAAACAGATAATAATGAATGAATGCATTTACAATAAGCAGATCATTCTTTGCATGTTTCTTATGTTGACTGAGCTCTGATAATAAGTGATTAGGTAAAAATGATGGGTCTTTTATTTTTAGTAAAGTGCTTAAAATAGTAAAATTAGTTTTTTTTTCTATTTTTATATCAGTGCTACTTTGTCATTTGACAAGTGGTATATTCAGATCACTATATCAAATAACCATATTATAATCACAGCACTTTAGAATCAGTGTTAATAAAGCCAAAACCTCATGGGAGAATAAAGGGAGGAAAGAGAGTCATTGGCAGATACATTATTTCTTTATAAAGTCTTAAAAATATCTTTAAAATACAAGGCCTCCATGCAACTCATCTGTTCAAGGACAATCTTTCCTAAGTAATGACATATAATTCTACTTGTTTTGTGCTCTCTAGTGGAACATTTGTTTGTTTATCATTCTACTCAAGAGAATGTTTGTGTCTGGGGGACTGATAGGCTGGTGCCCAATCCCTGTATTTTACTCAGAACCACACCAGTGCAGCAGACACAAAGTGTTTGGAAGGTTTGATAATACACAGCAATAATTCATAGCATTTTTGTCACCAAACCAACAACAGACATTTGATGCATACTGATTAAGAACTGATATGTGACAGAACATTTTCAAACATTTATCTATCAGAACAAAAAAACCTGAAGTCAACATCACTGAATTACACTGGGCTTTGTTTCCCTCTTTCTGTATACATGTTAATTTGCCACGGGCCAGCCACTTAAGAGCTTTGTGAACTTGGATGACTCGTAGAACCATAGAATCTCCTGGATAAAGGAGATCTTAAAGGTCATCTTGTTAGTCACCTATAGGATCCTTATATCTCCTCTTCAACATTGGCACGAAGTTGTTGTATAGCTTCTGTTTGGCTCTTCCGAATGATGGGGAACTCAGTATCAGCCAAGGAACTTGGACCATTTTTAGACAATTCCAAGTGAAAGTAAATTCTTCAAATACTGAGCTCTTTTGTTTTCAGTTATGTAAATGTAAATGGATATGATGACTACTGCTTTTCTTATTTCACAAACTTTTGTAAGGACAAAATGAAGTAATATATGTAGAAAATGGAATACATTTCATGAAGTGAGATCTACTGGAAGGTATTATTCTCATTACTCCAAGTGTGTTAGACTGATTAGTATTCATTTATTTGCTTTCCCTTCTGGGTAAGGATTATGGCATTAGATTTTCCTGTGTGACTTACTCTGACCAATGAGATGTGAATAGAGGTGACATGTGTCACTATATGTGTCACATCTGAACAAAACGTTTAAGAGCCAACATGTGACCCCAAGTTATTTTCCCTCTGCCATAACCAAAGTTTGGGTTACAGAGTGAAGATGACATGTAACAGAGCCATAGCCTATCCACGTGAGCGTGTTGCATGAGTTAGAAATAAATTTTGGTTGTAAACCACTGAGATACTGAGGTCATTTGTCATTGTGGTCTACCTAGACTTTCCTAACTGGCATATCTTTTCTCAATTTAGGCCCAAATTACAAATTATATTCTTATGAACGTCTTAATCACTGTGGGGTGAGTTCCCTTTTCCTGCTGACTCTACAGGGACAAAAAAAAAAATTGGAAATGTTTTTCTAATTATCCCTATGAAATTTTAATACCAAACATAAGCTGTATATTGGTTTATGTTATTTTTAGTTTATACTTTGGCTACTAATATGTCTTTGGGGTTCTGTTTTAAGGTGGTAGACTGAACACATGCATTTAAAACTGCAGTGGAATGCTAGTAAAGAAACATAAAAGGTGATAAAACTGAATGATAAAGGGTCAACAGTTGAAAGAGATGGCAACAGAATTTCTGGAAGAGAGAAAGCTTATGAAGGCATGTCAGTGGAAGAAACAGGGCTGAAAACAGGCCCACTCATGCTGCATGAGAATGAGTTTTCCTTGGGAGCCCATGGTGTGGTGGAGCCAGCTGTAACAGTTGTGCTCATCTTTTCCCGAGTACAGAGATGTCATGGTGGCAGCTTGAAATTGGCCATGCTGGTGGACAAATCTCACTGCCCCTACCGCCAGTCCTCCAATAGCTGATTGTTAAACATTTACCAGAACATCATTGTCAGGAGCCTGACAAAAGACTTGAGTTTTGAGCAATGTGGTTTTAAAGGCAAGAATGAAATGGGGGCTCAAAAGGGGAGCATTAATAATTAAAGCTCTAGACCACCTGTTTCATACAGGCCTTATTCCTTTTATCCTATTTCTGCATGTCACATGCCATTTGGAGCCCTTGCAAAACCCTAGAGATCTCCTTTCAAGTAGTGGTTCTCAAGGCTTAGCCTGCATTAGAATTACCTGCAATCTTGTTAAAACAGATTGCTGGGTTTCTGATTTAGTCGTTCTGGGTAGACAATAAGAATTTACAACTCTAAGAAGTTTCATGTGATGCTGCTTCTAGTGGTCTGGTGACCACACATTGAAAACCACTGTTTTAAGTAATTAAAGGAGAACACTAGCATGAATGTTGACATTGCAGACTGAAACACTTCTCGTTTTAACACCTGGAATTGTAGAGCGCAGTCTATTAGCTAGCCTACTGCTCTGCATCATAACGTTAGCCTCTTAGGCAACAAATCCCTTCCATTAGACACAACCCAATTAACTTTGCCATTCAGCTAAGAGGAAACAAAACCAGTTATTATTCTATAGCTTCCAGGAATAATCGACTTGATCATTCCCCTAGGAACCAATCATTATACAGACATGTCAATGTAACCTGTTTATTATTTTTCAAAGTTTTGCAATTAACCTATGGTCAAAATATTAATTATGTAATTATATTTACAAAATAAAATGTATATGCTATTAATGTTAACAATGTAAAAATAGAGAAAAGGTCAGAAATTGGAAAATCAAAATTGAGAAAACAGGTAGAAAGAAAAATAATAATTGAATAATATTTTACATAATGATCCTCTGAGTTATTATTTAAAGTTGATAGCAAAATATATAGAATTTTAGGTATATTATTGAACTTTACTAAGGCAACCAATAGAAAAGCTAAAAATTTTTATCTCTCAAAAATTGAAAGGAAGAAAAAAGGTATAATTAAAAAAAATCTTAGTTTTTAAAAAATAGTAGAGAGTAAATAGAGTTTGGTGAAAGTAAACAAAAAGAAAAAGGAAAAATAAGCATTTATTTAGCATTTATTTAAAAAATGACCATTTACAATGGTCAAAAGCATTGACCTCTGAGGAGTGGAATTGTTGGCATTGAGACAGAGGAGAATACTGATGCTTCTCATTATCAAATCTGTTCTGTCTTTTCATTCAAACTCTCAAGTGAACAATGTGCTTTTTTTTTTTTTTTTTAAGTCATCTATGTTAAAATGACTTTTTTTTTTTTTTTTTTTTTTTAGTATGAACTGGCTTGAGCATTTATAGTTCATAGCTTGGTTTGGAAATGGAACATGGGTATGTAAGACTTTTTAATATGGGAATGCTGACAGAAAATATGCCATACTTTGTAAATAAACCCCAGCCCACTCACAGAAAGCACACCTGAAGTGAAATTATTACCCACTGACTGATAATTGACTGAGCAATTTTAGTTTTCATCTAGTTCTTTGAGTATCTTTGGAGACTCCTGATAATAATACAAGTAAATCAAGAGGACACTGATTCCTCCTGTGTTAGTGTCTTTGTCTTTTAATAGACATAAAACCAGACTGTAAATGGTCATAACACTCAGTTGAGCACTCTGAAGTTATTTACAACAGAACCCCACACACGGACAGCTTTGAGGCATGTCAATAATCTGCTGCCCTATAAACTGCCTATGGTTTGAAGAAAATAGTATTTTTAGTCAGGAAAATTTCCAGCTGTAAAGTAGTGAATTCATTCAATGTTCTTCAAAGGCTGAAATGATTTCAGGCTTTATATTTGTCTTGAATTTGAGCATATAATGTTTTTTTATTAACAGTTTTGAGGGGAAGGGATGAAAAACTATGAAAGTGAAATCCCACATGAAATTGTGTCAAATTGCCTTTCAGTTGGCCGAATACATTTGTTATTGATTTTCTCCTTTAGTAACAATGAAGGGCTAATGAAAAAAATCACCCAGCTTTCATTTCTAGGTACAGAATTTCTAGTATATATTTAGGTGGCTTTATGTCCTTCCTTTGCCCCAAAAATGCATTTATTCATCAACTTTATGAGCTGTTATGATCAGAAATGAGTCATGCCACAATAACTTTCAAAGGTAAATTTGGAATGACTGCTGTTTTGCATTCAAAGTAGGTGTTATTTAGCATGTAAGACCATTTACAGTGAAGATAATGACGAAAATTTTTCCTGTCAACTAAGACAGCCTGGCAGAGTGAGTGCTGGATGTAGGTACTTTATTTTTACATTATTTAGGATAGAGCATAGATGTACATATAGGCAATCTGAAGTGTATTATTACTAAGTATCCCTGGAACTAAGACAATAACTTTGAAAAATAATCTACTGGTACAAGGTAGAAGGCCCCATACATTTAATTTGTTTATTTATTTATTTATTTATTTATTTATTTATTTATTTATTTATTTATTTATTTATGTCTATAGCAGGAGTCTGGAATAGAACTATGCTTGTCTGGAAGATTCTGAATGGAACTTGAAATCTCACTTAATTTCCTATGTAATACAATTAATAAAACGCTCCTTTGCTGATTAATCCTTTTATTTTTGAAAGGTTATTTTAACAAGTTTGTTCTTCTAAGCATGTGGAGCAAAATAAAAAAGAGAAACAATTGGTGGACAATTTTAAAAATAAAAAGTTTAATCTAAAAAATTGAAATGGGTTTTACTTTTCATAGGTAAGGTCAATAAGTTCTTCACTCTAGTTTAAGAAATTTTTCTTAAATTTTAATTAGAATTAAACATTTATACGCAAATCTCAATCATTGAGATTGAGATTTATCTATATACACAGAGAGAGAAATATAGACTCTATATGTATTTCTTCTCTCTATATATATTTCTTCTTTATCTTTTCTGCGATGAGTCACACCCTCTACATTTTTAAGGACATGGACATTAATGTAAGGTCTGGTAGATTTGCAGAATAAAATGGAAGTGGCGACCTGTGCAGTTACACCGGAGGCTACTGAGGCTGGGTCATAAGGTTTCAGATCTAGGTTCAGTTGCATTGAGTATTGGCAAATAACAATAGTACTTTGGCAGTTGAGAAAAGGCTGTGGAAGAGGCTTCTGGCAGTCAAAATATGCAAGTGAGACTCTTCACGTTTACCTGGATTTCTGCTCCTTTCACTGTCATCTCATTCTTGTTAGTTCCAGAGTAAAGATATTCCTCCTCCTCTTCTCCCTCTGCTCTTAATTTGCACTTTTCTTGGTTTATCTCATTCCTTGGAAATAATTGAATATATATACCCTTCAAAACAGAGCACCCAGATTCAACCATCCTTTTGCTCTTTTGGCCTTTATTTTATTAAAAACATTGGGGATGAATGCAAACCATCCATAATGATTTACCTTGAGAAAATACATATAATGATGTATAGAAGGGAGGCTTCATAATAGCAAATATAAGTTATGAATCAATAAGGAAGAAGGGGGCTTCCAGTGGGAGCAGATGAGAAATTTGATTTATCCTGACACAGTGAGAGTGTCATCAAAATGTGCAGTGGCATTTGTACTGTCATAAAGGTGATTATTCAGCATCTAAGCTCTGGCGAGGTTAGACCTCAGATGCTGTTTTTAAGATTAGGAAATAAGCACTGACAGCAGGTAGGCTGAGTTTAAAGGAACTCAAATGTTTAAGCACCTGGAGATTGAGTTTTGAGAGATTACAGGGACGGGCAATACAATTACAAATACAGAGACGCATTGTGAATGAGCACAAGTGAAAGTATTATGTGATAGTAGTTTAATATGTAGGGCAATGATATGGAACCATAATACATAAGCCATAAGCAGTTAAGCTACTGAAGGGCTTAGCTATACCAAGAAAAGTAAATATAAATGGATAATTCTGCAGACCCAAAAGAGGGTGCTGTGTCTCTTCCTATGCATCTTTATATATATTGATTTAATCCTATGAAAACATCAAAGTAAAGGTTAATACATATAAGCTTAATGTAATATAAAATGCATTGGCAACTAGAGTTAAAATTACAACTATACCAAAAACAGTTTTGTTACAGCTGAACAGAATTGGAGGACCTCCATTACCCAATTTCAAGACTTTATAAGTTACAGTAACTGAGACAATCTTGTATGGGCATGTGGATAGACATATAGGTAAGTCAAACAGAATAGAGAGGCCAGTAATAGATCCACACATATCTGTCAATTGATTTTCATCAAAAGTGACAAGGCAATTAAATGGGGATAGAATAGCCTTATGAAAAGTGGTATGAATAACAGCAGAGACATGGAATCAACCTAAATGCCCATCAACAGTGAACTGGATAAAGAAAACATGGTGGCCAGGCACGGTGGCTCATGCCTGTAATCTCAGCACTTTGGGAGGCTGAGGCCGGCAGATCACTTGAGGTCAGGAGTTCAAGACCAGTCTGGCTAATGTGGTGAAACCCCATCTCTACAAAAATACAGAAAAAGAAAAAAAAAATTACCCAGCTACTCGGGAACAGGAGGCTAAGGCTAGAGAATTGCTTGAACCCAGGAGGCAGGGGTTGCGGTGAGCTGAGATTGAGCCACTGCACTCCAACCTGGGCGACAGAGGAAGACCCCATCTCAAAAAAAAAAAAGAGAAAAGAAAAGAAAACATGGTACATATAGAATATTACACTGCTAAAACAAAGAGCAAAATCATGCCCTTCGTGGCAACATGGATGTAGCTGAAGGCCATATCTTAAGCGAATTAACAGAAAAATGGAAAATAGAAAAACCAAAAATCAAAAACCAAATACTGCATGTTGTCACTTGTAAGTGGGAGCTAAACATTGAGTACACATGGACACAAAGAAGGAAATGATAGACACCGGGTGGAGGGTGGCAGGAGGACAAGGATCAAAAATCCACCTATCAGGTACTATGCTCGTTACCTGGGTGGATAAAAATCTGTATGCCAAACCCCTGTGACATGCAATTTACCCATGTAACAAACCTGCACATGTACCCCCGAACCTAAAATAAAAGTTGGAATAAAAAGAGAAAATATGGTATTAAAACAATTGGCTATCCAATTGAAAAAAAAAATGAATATCAACACTTGCCTTATGCAGTACATAAATAATAAACTGAAATAAATCATAGATAAAAATGTAAAAGCAAATGCTAATTAAACGTCTTCTAGAAGGAAACACAGGAGAAAATCTTTCTGATTTTGTGATAGGCATTTTTTAAAAATTGAACAAGATACAACCTCTGAAAGAAAAAGATAAATGCGACACTATCTAAATTAAAAACTTCCACTTTTCTAATGAGACTAATAAGAAAAAAGTCAAGCTGCAGACTGGGAGAAAACCTTGCAAAAACATGTACTTGTCAAAAGATTTATATTGAAATTCCATAATATGAAGTAACTTACCTTATTTTAAGAATAGGCAAAATATTTGAACAGACACCTCACAAAAGAGCAATGATATGGAACCATAATACGTATAGTCGATATATAAATTGACCAGTCAGTACATAAAAAGATGCTTAACATCATTTGTCATCAGGAAAACACAAATTTGAACCACAGTGAGACACTATTATATACCACTAGAATGGCTGCAATATAAACAATGGAAAGTTCCAGGACTTAGGTAAAAATATGAAACAAGTAGAACGTTCCGACATTACTTTTTTGAATTTAAAATAGTAAACTACTTTATACTTCCCATATGACCCAGCAATCCCACTCACAAATACTTACCCAAAAGAAATGAAAACATATGTCCTCACGAATACTTGTATATATATATGCTCATAGCACCTTTATTCATAATAGCCCCAAATTAAAAGTATCCAGGTTTCCATCAGTAGGACAATAAACAAATGGTGCTACATCACAGAAAGGAATATTACTCAATAATAAAAAGGGGCAACAGATTGGCATATATGACAATGTGGATGAATCACAGGAACATTATTGTGGTGTTAATTTTATGTTTTATGTGCCAAACTTGCTGGGTCATGGAAGTCAAATACTATTTTCAATTTTTTTTTTTTTTTTTTTGAGAGAGAGTATCGCTCCAGTGCCCAGGCTGGGGTACAGTGGTGCCATCTTGGCTCACTGCAACCTCTGCCTCCCAGGTTCAAGTGATTCTCCTGCCTCAGCCTCCTAAATAGCTGGGACTACAGGTGCACACCACCACACTCATCTATTTGTATTTTAGTAGAGACAGGGTTTCATCATGTTGGTCAGGCTGGTCTAGAACTTCTGACCTCAAGTGATCCACCAATCCCAGCACCCAAACTGCTGGGATTATAGGCATAAGCCAACAAACCCAGCCTATTTTGGATGTTTTTATGAAGAGGTTTTTGGATGAGATTAACATTTAAATTGGTGAACTTTGAATAAAACAGAGTGCCTGCCATGGTGTC
>NC_045442.1:53652180-53800066 GCF_002776525.5 Piliocolobus tephrosceles | reverse complement strand
TTTAAATTGGTGAACTTTGAATAAAACAGAGTGCCTGCCATGGTGTCGGTGGGCATCATCTAATCACTTGAAGGCCTTTATGAGTGTTGACAAATTTTTATACCTATGTAACCACTTCTACTATCAGAATATAGAACATTTCCCCAGTAGTTATTTTCCAAATATTCTCTTGTGCCCCATTCCAGTTAATTCTCCCCAAACTCCAGCCCCAGAAAACTTCTGACTCGTTTCCTGGCTGCCAAGCAAGAAGGAATTCTGCCAGCAGATGGCCTTCAGACTTGAACTGCAATACTGACTCTTCCGTTTATCTCTAGCTTGCTGGCCTGTCTTGCAGATTTTGGGCCTTCTAGTTTCCATAATTGCAAGAACCACTTCAATAAATCTCTCTGTATCTGTATCTATATCTATATCTATATCTACATCTATCTATATATCTATATATATATCTACCTATATGTATCTATGTATATATATCTACCCATATATATCCATACATCTATATCTATATCTCTATCTATCTATCTATCTATCTCCTGTTGATTCTGTTTCTCTAGAGAATCCTGACTAATACAATTATGCTCAGCAAAGGAGGTTATACACAAAAGCACACATGCTACATGGTTCTATTTATATGGACCTCTACAGCGACAGGAAGCAAGTCAGAAGTTTTCTGGGGCTAGAGTTTCAGGAGAATTAACTGGAATGGGGCACAAGAGAATATTTGGGAAATGTTCTATATTCTGATAGTAGAAGTGGTTACACAGATATAAAAATTTGTCAAAACTCATAAAACATTCACTTCAAATGGGTACAATTGTTGTATGTGAATTATACCTATGAAAAGTTGATTTTGAAAGCATAGAGCCTGTAAATATTACATGTGGGAAGAAGGGGAATTTGTGCACAAGCTCAGGGATGCTTTGCTGGGAAGTAAGTGAAGGCATTTGTAGATGGTGAAGTATGAAGGACAAGATTTCTTTTGCATTATGGCTCTCCTCAAAGCACTTGAGATTACCTCAGGGCTTGAAGACTAGTGATGGGGAAAATATCTGAAAGTTGGGACCATGGATGTGGTAGAAAAGCACTGGAGAAACTTAAACACAATGCTGGAAGAGACTATATAGTAGACATTTTCTCATATGGAACTTTCAGAACAACTGTAGAGACCATTTGTAAAGAATCTGGCTTTCCAGAGACAAGCTGGTTATCAAGGAACTCAGATTGAATCTGCACACAACACCAGTCAAGGATTCGCTCTATCACTTCCCCATGGGGAACTTCTATTAAAAAAAAAAATACAGATTTCAGAGTCTTACATCTAATGCTTTTAGATCTTGGAACTTGTAATCTATATTTTTAAACATGATTTTCTGGAGATTCTGATGAACATCCAGGCTTGCGAAATAGTTCCTAGACAATTCATAAGGTGTAGAAAAAGCTACTAATGGCTCATAACAGGGTGGTAAGAGAATGAGGAGATGACCACATAAGATTCAGACTTCCCAAAGAGACTGACCTTCTATTTCCTGAGTAGAGGTTCAACAAGGGAAACTTTGCAAAATGCAATGAAGCAAAACAAACTCTCCATGGTTGCATTGTGGTTTTGCCTTGCTTAATTGGAAACTGCAGTATTTGTCTGAAAATGCTTGCTGATTAAGTCAGTATTTACTTTGCGGTGTACAATTTAAATGAAATTAAAACAGGTAGATTTAAGAAACGTTAACAATATTAATAAACCAATTCCCTGATTTCTCATGAGTTGATTTCATTAAAACACAAAAAAGCAGTTTGTTAAATACTCTTTCATTGACAAAAAAAAAAAGATTTAAAAATGAATAATAGCCCTATTCATAAATTTTCATCTATTTGAACTCCTTTACATAATTAATATTTAGCAGGAACAATTGCATGTCGTTACACATATTGGTAAGCTAAATGCAATTATGAGAGCATGTCACATTTGGGATAAAAAATGATAAGATTGACATACCTTCTGACCTCAATCTTCCTGGAAAATAATTCAAGTAAGATAAATTAGACTTAGAGAAATATAGGAACAAGATTCTTGTTAAAGAACACAGTCTTGTTATAAATGCCGCTTGAGTGGAGTAAAGTCTGTTTTAAAATCCTTGAATATAATTGACTGTATATCTTTTTGGAATGAAGGCTAAAATATCCTTAACATCAGGAAATGGATTTTAAACAGGTTAAACTGTTTTATCTGTAATTTAGGAGCTTTACCTTTTTGCACTTTTAGCTTTAAAGCTCATCCTCTAAAGTCTGAGAAGTTCTTTAAATGATGAAAGTTGGTTTATAGATGTATTTTCACAAAACGACTGAGTCCTGGAAATTGTTAAAGGATTATGTTAGATTAATTTTTGATTTTGCTACAGACAATCAAATGCTCAACATCTATGGAGCATATAACATCCTGGTATTCTGAAGTACAGGAGGGATAGAAAATCTTACAACCTGAGGTGGTACTGGTTGTCTTTTCTATTTCTCACATCACCTCTTTCTAGCATGCCTTTTACAGGCTGACTGCAGCCTCTACTTTAATCCTCCTAAAATAGGAAACTTACTATCTCACGATGCTGTCAATTCATTGCTGGAGAACCTCAGTGAAACAAAAGATCTTCCTTATATAGAATATTTCTTTAAATTCCACAGATTTACCCTACTTAAGTTTCATGGAATACCACAGGAAGCCTACATTTCTGCATTTTACTCCATTAATATCTGAAAAAGCATCATGTTTCCCATGAGTTCTCTATTCCCTTGCCTGTAAATTTCCTGTTGCTGATCCTTATTTTTTCATGGAGATTTTTCTTCTCACCTACAGCATACAATTGCAATGTCCCATGGCAAGGGCCCTAGTTGTCTGGTGCCCGCTTACTTTCTTTAGTTTCATTTCTTATCATTCTCTGATACTGCTCAATGTGCCAACCATGCTGAGATACCCACAGTTTGCGAGATGAAATGTGCTGTTTCGCAGTGGCATATTCTGAGATTTACTTTCTCCTATGACTTAAGAGTCCTTCCCAGTGAACTCCTATCATCTTTTAGGATTCACTCCATTGTCACCTGCTCTAGAAGCCCCACTTGATGCCTCCAGGGGAAGAAAGGTTCTCCTGCCTTCTGTCTTACCATCTGAAGATACCTCTGCTCAAAGTATATTCTCATGTCTCTCTTCTTCCTGAGATTGTAAACCTCTTGAAAACAGTGATCATGCCTTTGTTATTGCTCTGAATATTCCTAAGTTGCACACAGTGGGTGTACAACAAATGTCTAGTGAATGCATGGACTGATATCCCTGATCCCAAGTGACAGAACTACTCTGAACCCATAGATCTCCTGGTAATAATTACAATGTACCATAAGCATTGTATATAATCAAATACATATTATTTCTTTTCAAGTGTCAGTTTCTTTCTTTGTCCCTAAAAGGCCATAGGTGTCAGAGTTGAGGTATTTGCACTATATGAGTCACCTGCCTTATCTCCTTTAACCCACAAATTCAAGCTTAATCCTTGTAATTTATCACTCTTTTGGCACTCTCAACATCACTTTTTTTGTTCCCTTCTTGACTTTCTGGTTCTCAGCCTTTCACATATTTCTGACTGCATTTACATTCTTTTTACTGATGCCAGGTGCTAGAAATTCCCCCCTCTGGTTCTAACTCTGACCTAATTAGTTCTGTCTCTTGACGCTGTCTGTGTTTCAGCATGATGTTTTCCTGTCTTGCTCTATTGATATTACTGCACCAGAGTCAGGTGCTAGGCATAAAAAGAGTCAGCACATAGAGTGAATTTAAGCAATGAGCTGGGAAAGGGATAGCTGGAAACTAGTACCCAAGGGAGAAGAATGATTCTGGAATAGATAATCTGTCTGAAAGGTGGGGACAAGTATACGAGACAAAGCCAGGTAGGCAGGTCAGCATCAGGACATATACAAGGCATGAAGATCAAAGCCTCCAGCAGGGAGAAAACCCAGGAGAGAACATACAGTGGGATCCAGAATAGTATAAATACCAGAAGGTTACAATGCAGTTGGTCAAAGTTCATGTAAATGACTATTTATTCCCCCGTTTCTACATGTGGGTCAAGTGCTGTTTGCTGCACATTGAGGAATGAATAAGGGAGTCACAACCCTGCACTGGGGTTGCTTACAGCTGAGTTGAGGGAGGCTTACCAAATACGCAATTAAATCCCCTTGTGATGGTGGAATTACAGGATGCTATGGGAACATGTAGCAGCGACAGCCAGGCTGCTCTACCACCCTGTTTAAATGCTCCAGCCAGGCATTTCGGGGTGTTTCTTTCTCAATATTCTCAAATCTCAGGCTTGCTTTCCCTGCCCTGTGACTACCTTGAGAATCCCCCAATCCTGGGTCCCAACAATCCCTCTTTATGCATTTCAGTCTCAGACTACAGTGTCAGACCAAGTAACAACACTGCTTTTCTCTTCTTGGCTTGCTGATTCTCTTATTTATTTCACGTTCACTCTCTAATGCATTACCTGAGTGGCTGCTCCAGTCCTGTCCCTTCCAATCAACCTCAAATCTTTTCATCCTCAGTGCATGACCTTGTCTCTGATTTTCCTGAGCAGATTGAGGTCACTGAGTGAGAACTCCATCCCTCCACCCCTTGTTATCTGCTGAAATCCATCTCTACTGCCTCTCATTATTCCGGCACTTTTACTTTTCCCTATTTCTTTCCTCCAGACTTTGAGAAAAAGGCAACCTTCTTCTTTTTATAGTGCTACCTTCTCACTTGTGATTTCAACCCGACCCCCTCCTTCTTTCTCCAAAATTCTTTCTGGAAAAAGAGTTTTCTCTTCTTTTCTGGCATCTTCAGTTGTTCTCTCCCTATTCTCTTTTTTTTCCAGGTACCAGAATGCATGCATACGTGCTAGACTTATCCTAAGAAAAAGTCTCTATCTTTTTATTGACCACTTTCTTACTCTCATTACGAAACCCATGTGCAAGTATAAGTGTCCCATGTTTACTTGACAACATGTTGGTAACTTAAGAAAGGGGATATCAAATTGGTGTATCCCTAGTGCTTCTATTTCTTCCCAGATTTCTTTTTATTTTCCTTCTGTTCAGATTATTATCATCCATTTTTAACTTCTTTTTTCTGTAAGGTTAGTAGCACAATGTAACACCTCCACCTATTTGGGCTTGCTGCAATTACCAAATAAATACTTTATCCTTTAAAATAACTACATGCCTGGCAAAATGTAATCACACATTGAATGTAAGTTAGAATTTTTAAGGCATCTTTTTTTGTATCCTAACTGTTTCCCAGTGTCCAAATTGTCAGAAATTTCTGTTTAAATTGAATTGCTAACATTTTTATTTGAACATGATCAGCTGCCAAGTATGGAGGCGATCAATTAGAATAAGCCAATCTGAAACTAACAATTAAGTCTTTCTTTATGTATTTTGACAGCACCAGCAAGAGGCAAAAAAGGGAAGCAATCATTCACCAGTATATTATTTTCCCCCAAAAGACAGCACCGGGTGAGGCTTGAATGGACACATGATAGACAAGGGAGAATTATCTCACTGTTGAGGAGTCCCAAGCAAAAGGCTCCTGCATTTTTTTTTTGTTCCAGCATTATTGAGGTATAATTCACAAATAAAACTTGTACATATTTAAGGTGTACAACTTGATATTTTGATATATGTGTACCTTGCAAAATAATTGCCACAATCAAGCTAATCAGAATGTGTATGACCTCACAGTTACCATTTTTTGTGTTGCTAAAAGAAAAACTTCAGCCAAATTAAATTTAAAAGAGTTTAATTGAGCAATGAACAATTTGCACATTGGGTACTCTTCCCAACCAGAGTACTTTTGGAGACTTCAGTGCAGCCACGTGGTGGAAGAAGATTTATGGACAGAAAAAGGAAAGTGATATACAGAAAATGGAAGCGAGGTACGGAAACAGCTGGATTGGTTACAGCTTGGTATTTACCTTATTTGAACAGGGTTCTGACTGTTAGCTACATTTGATTGGGCAAAACTTGGTGATTGGCACAAGCACAGGCCATGGTCTGGTTACACCTCCACTTGTTACAGTTCACAATGTACAGAGAAACCTTTAGTCCAAACTTACAATATGTAAGGAGACAGCTTTAGGCTAAACTTGTTTCAACGGTGTGTATGTGGTGAGAACACTTACAATCTACCCTCTTAGCAAATTTCAAGTATATACTATAGTACTGTAAATGAATCACATTACTATACATTAGATCTGCAGAAATTATTCATCTTGCCTAACTGAAATTTTCTACCTTTTGGCCAGTTTCGCCGTTTCCTCCTCCCCTAGCACCTGGCAACCATCATTCTATTGTCTGCTACTATGAGTTCCCAACAGGTGTATGAAAATGTGCTCAGCATCACTAATCGTCAGGGAAATGTAAGTCAAAACCACAATGATATATAACCTCATATGTGCTAGGATGGCTATTATCAAAAAAACAAAAGATAACTCTTGGTGAGGATGTGGAGAAAAGAGAACCCTTGTACACTGTTGGTGTGAATGTAAAATGGTACATCCATTATGGACAGCAGCATGGAGATTTTTCAAAAAATTAAAAGAACTACCTTGTGATCCAGCAAGCTCCCTTCTGGAAATACTGAAAGGAAATAAAATATGTATGTCAAAGAAATATCTGCACTTTCATGTTTATTCCAGCATTATTCATAATAGCCAAAATATGGAAACAACCTAAACATTCAATGATTCAATGATGAATGAATAAAGAAAGTGCAGTATACACACACACAAACACACACACACACACACACAAAGGAATACCATTCAGCCTTAAAAAAAGGAGATCTTGTTATTTGAGACAATATGGATGAAACTGGAGGACATTATGTTAAGTGAAATAAGTCAGACACAGAAATACAAATACTTCATAATCTCACTTATATGTAAAATCTAAAACAGTCAGGATCTGCAATTTTATGAACCCTCTGTGTCCGGAGAAGGGAGAAGGGGAAGTGCTAGGGATAGAGAAATACTGAGTCAGAATGGAGAAAAGTTTCTTAGCTAAGGTTCTCTCCTTCCCACACCCCACCATAAGGACTCTAGAATTAGGAATGTAGATACACCTCTGAGCCTGGGGGGTAACCACCCCCGCCCCACCCCAGTCCTTGACAGCAACTTCCTCTAGAATGCAATGAAGGAACTGCAAAGAAGGACCAGTCAAACTGCAATTAAGACCAGTCAAAAGAATATTTTAAAGATATAACCAACAATTTAAGAATTTTACAAGGAAGCTACTGTAGACACAAAGCTAGTTAATATACAAAAGACATTATCTGTTCCACCAGAGAGTAATTATCTGCATCTTTACTGGGCCAAAATCTTAAAGATAACCTCTGTCTCTCAAACTTGTAAATTGTTCAGACAATAAAAAGTCAAATCTGCACTGCACCGAAAAATAATCCAGTTCTCTCTTTTATCTGTTTCCAAGCTTCAGATAATTTTTCTGACACAGTGAAATGTGGTTATTCTGACCTGCCTCTCAGCGTTGTTGTTTTAAATAAGATATTGTATGTTAAACTCATCATAGTGGTCACTCAAATGCCAGGTGTCATTAGTTACATGATCATAGCTCCTCCTCAACCTTTTACAATTTGACTTTTCCACACTATTCAACTGAAATGTTTTGTTAGAAGGGACATCCCAAGAGCTAAGTTAATTGGCCTATTTTTGGATATTACTATTACTATTTTTTTCCCCTAGCATTTTGCCTAAGTAACTATCTACGTCTTATTGACATGTTCTCCTTCTTTGGTTTCTTTCTTTTGGTTCTACTGCCCTCTCATGAAGCCTATTTCCTGACTTATTCCCTCCTATTAGTTTTAAAATGTGAGCACCCTGCTGGAGTACCTCATCTTTCTTCACTTTTCCTCATTTTATTCTCTTCATGCTTCATTCCAACACGTATTCCCCCCCCAGCATAAATTGCAAACATATTTTTCATTACATTTTGGGAATTTCTACATAGAAATTTTATCAACATGTCTCGCTAAACACATCTTATAGTACTAAAATGTTTCCTGGCCTCAGGATTATCATTGTTTATTTATTTATTTTGAGAGACAAGCAATACCCTAAGACATTTAGGCTAGACACTCTCCACTGTAACTTTTGACTCATTGCTTTCCTTTATTCTCTATATTCAATCAATTGCTCAAACTTATTGACTTTTGTCTTAAAATAACTTTCAAACTTTTTGGCAGATTGTTATTTTGGTGGACCTAAAGAAACTATGCTTCCTGTATTTATGCCATATGGAGTCTTTGTCCCCAAAAGGGGACAGTCTGCCCTGGAATGCTGGCATTGTCTGTAGAGAACTTAAAAATAATGACAAAGTCAACTGAAAGTTGGTTTAATTTTTGTTAGTATCATGTACTTGAATTTTAAACCATGTCAGTGGCCAAGTACTCCTCCCAGCTGATGTAGACCTCTCCCACTGCCTCTTGGCTGGGTGCACAACTCTCCTCTACCCATTCTCGGTTTTGTCAGGTGGTTAACTTTCCCCAGTGGGAAAGTTTAGCAAGTTTCATGCATTGAAAGACGTGATAAAACTTGCACACTGGAGCTTGTCCTCTGGAATGTTTGCTTTCGGAGTGCTCCCTTTGCAAAACTCCACCACCATGTTGTGAGAAGCCCAAGCCATATGATGGTGCCATATGGATAGTAATTGAGGAGCTCTGATAGCCCCATCTTAGTTCCCAGCTTTTTGTAAATCTGATAACAAAAATTTCTTATTTCATCTAGTGATGTTGCAGACCTAGAAATGATCTCAAATTATCATCCAAATATGCATCCCCCAGTCATTATATTATAATAATAATACAGAAAATGGAAACAACATAAAAATAACTGATATAATCATGTTCTGAGAAATACAACTGCAGTAAAAATTGAATTTCTTTTAGGCTAATAACAATCATCTTAGTGGATAACATAAAAGGTTACTAGTAACTAGCAGGAAGAAATGAGGATTTTCAAACTTAATCTGACTTCCTGAAATAGAGACAGGAGTTGATGTTTTTTAGAATATCAATACTTTTATTTTCTGATGTAGAAATTAGCATGTATGAAACTATATGGAAAGAGCTACAAAGAAGTGAGTAAATGAGTGAATTTAATCCTTTTTATGATTTGAAAAGAGATATAAATTCTTTTTTTGAAAAATAAAGGCCGGGCATGGTGACTCAAGCCTGTAATCCCAGCACTTTGGGAGGCTGAGACGGGTGGATCACGAGGTCAGGAGATGGAGACCATCCTGGCTAACACGAGGTCAGGAGATGGAGACCATCCTGGCTAACACAGTGAAACCCCGTCTCTACCAAAAAATACAAAAACCGAGCCGGGCGAGGTGGTGGGCGCCTGTAGTCCCAGCTACTCGGGAGGCTGAGGCAGGAGAATGGCCTAAACCCAGGAGGCGGAGCTTGCAGTGAGCTGAGATCCGGCCACTGCACTCCAGCCCCGCTGACAGAGCGAGCCTCCATCTCAAAAAAAAAAAAAAAGAAAAGAAAAAAAAAGAAAAATAAAAACCCCAAAATACCCAAATATCTACTACTTTATATCCCCTTACCTACATCTTTACCACCTCCCTGCCCATAGTAACCATTATTTTATTTTCTAGCTCTGTATATTTGATTAAAAGATTACTATAAATTCCACATATAAGTATGATTATATTATATTTTTCTTTCTATATCTGGTTTATTTCACTTAGCCCAGTGTCCTCCAGGTTCATTCATGTTTTATAGCTTAAATATAGACAATAAAATTGATTTTGGAAAAAAGTGGTAATTGGGAAGAAAGCTGGAGAGTCTTTATTATTATTATTATTTTTTTGAGTGAGTATCATGCTCCATGTCTCTGTACTTTGGTTTGTCCAATTCAATAGCTCAGCTAATGTGTATTCAGAAAGTACTGAAACCAGACACAGTACTTGGTGATTTAGATGCTGAGATAAAAAATACAAAATTCAGCATCCAGTAGTGGAGAAGACACATCATACGTGTTCAATGTTGTGCTGAGTGCTGTGAGCAAAGAGCTTGTATACTGGATTCTGCATATATTGGGTTGCAGAAGCACAGAGGTGGGCACTTTGTCCTCAGAGGACAGGGATGACTTGTCAGAAGAGCTGTTGCATCAGCTCCCTTCAGCAATTTAAATTATCTATTTGCATAAAAACAGAGTAAGCCTTATGAGAGCAAGCGAAGAATTAATCTACACAGTTAACAGTTCCTAAAACACAGAAAACACTAGATAATACCTCTTGAATAACTGAATGAAAGATGCTTTTGTTATATTTGTGAATAAAAACAAAAATGTGAATAATATTAAAATATGAAGGTCTTTAGTGACTGAAATAACTGTCTTTAATAATAGGAAGTTTTAATAGTGAAAAACACAATGGGTTGTACTAAGTTTATGGAATCAAATGTCTATGGATAAGAGTGCAGAGATAACGCACAAATGGCGGCAACTTCTGTTCTTTGTATGGTTTCTATTTCTTTATTAAAGTTTCTCATTTTGTTCATACATTATTTCTCTAATTTTATTTATTTGTCTATCTGTATTTTCTTGCACATCATGGAGCTTAAGGTAATTATTTTGAATTCTTTTTCAAGCTGCTCATGTATCTCCATTTCTTTGGGTTCAAGTATCAGAGCTTTATTAGTTTCCTTTGTTGGTGTTCTGCTTGCCTGATTTTTTTTTTTGTTGTTGTTGTTATCCATGTGGCCTTACATGTTGATGTCTGTGCATTTGAAGGCATAAACACCTCTTTTAGTCCTTACAAACTGTCTTTGGCAAGTTAAAATCTTTTCCTGTTAGGTTTCCATGTCAATTGGATTGCTTCAAGGATCTTGGTTATGTGAGTGCCTTAATTTAAGGCACTTTTCTGTGCACAGGGCTGTCTCTAGAACATTGGCCCATTAGGCTGGTACTGGAATGAGGGCCCACTTCAGGGTTTATAGATGGTGGTCCTGTTATTAGGTGAGCTGATGGGTATGGCTACCTCAGCATCTCTGGGAAGGCTCTTGTTGGATCACTGGGTGGGTCCCTGGACAGGTTGTACTGCCCTGGCCCATGACTGAAAGGGGCTGATGCCAATATTGGAAGCAAGACACAGGGTTGTTTCAGGGTCCACAGCTGAGACAGAGATCTTCAGGCCTCTCTCCAGGGTCACAGATAGGCTTGTGTCCTGGTAGGTTCTTGGGTGGACAGGCGTGCTCTCAGATCACAGTTAAGAAGGGCTGGAGCCAATTATAGGGTAATTTCAAGATCCACAATGGGACCAAGGTCAGCAAACTAGCCTGCTAGGGCACTGCCAGATAGGTAGCACCTTCCACAAATGAGTCCATGTTGTGATGTTGTTGTCAGAGTCAAGGCATTACTTAGATTGAAGTAATGTGTTCAGTACAAAGAAGATGATAATTCCACTGGTCTTATTGTATTTGTCAGAACCTCTCTAAATAATTGTTTCCACTTTGTTGTGCAACATTTTGCAAAACTGAATATGTTTGTAGGAAGGCAGTCAAAACAATAAAAGTCTAAATACTATATAAAGAATGAAGTGGCTTTTTCTAGCTCTTAAGTTATATAGTTCTTTAGAATTAGAGGATTGATCCTGAATAAACAACTAACAAGCTCTGAAATTGAGGCAGTAATGTATAGCCTACCAACCAACCAAAAAAAAAAAAAAGCCTAGGACCAAATGGATTTACAGCTGAATTCTACCAGAAATAGAGAGGAGGTATTGGTACCATTTCTTCTGAAACTTTTCCAAACAATTGAAAAGAAGGGACTCCTCCCTAACTCATTTTATGACGTCAGCATCATCCTGATAGCAAAAACGGAAAGAGACACAACAATAAAGGAAAACTTCAGGCCAATATCCCTGATGAACATCGATGCAAAAATCCTCACTAAAATACTGGGAAACTGAATCCAACAACACATCAAAAAACTTATCCACAATGATCAAGTCAGCTTCATCCCTGGGATGCAAGGCTGGTTCAACATATGCAAATCAATAAACATAATCCATCACATAAACATAACTAAAGACAAACACCAGATGATTATATCAATAGATGCAAAAAAAAAAAAAAAAAACCCTTTGATAAAATTAAACATCCCTTCACTTTAAAAACTCTCAATAAAGTAGGTATTGATGGAACATATCTCAAAATAATAAGAACTATTTATGACAAACCCATAGCCAATATCATACTGAATGGGTCAAAGCTGGAAGCATTCCCTTTGAAAACCGGTACAAGACAAGGATGTCCTCTCTCACCACTCCTATTCAACATAGTATTAGAAGTTCTGGCCAGGGCAATCAGGCAAGAGAAAGAAATAAAGGGTATTCAAATAAGAAGAGAGGAAGTCAAGTTGTCTCTGTTTGCAGATGACATGATTTTTTATTTAGAAAACCCCATCATCCCAGCCCAAAAACTTTTTGAACTGATAAGCAACTTCAGGAAAGTCTCAGGATACAATATCAATGTGCAAAACTCATAAGCATTCCTTTACACCAACAATAGGCAAGCAGAGAGCCAAAGCATGAATGAACTCTCATTCACATTTGCTACAAAGAGAATAAAATACCTAGGAATACAGCTAACAAGGGATGTGAAAGACCTCTTCAAGGAGAATTACAAACCACTGCTCAAGAAAATCAGAGAGGATTTTCTGAGAGGATTTTCTGACACAAACAAATGGAAAAACATTCGACCCTCATGGATAGGAAGAATCAATATGGTGAAAATGGCTATACTGCCCAAAGTAATTTATAGATTCAATGTTATCCCATCAAACTACCATTGACATTCTACACAGAATTAGAAAAAACTATTTTAAACTCCATGTGTACTCACAGAAGACCCTGTGTAGGCAAGAAAATCCTAAGCAAAAAGAACAAAGCTGAAGGTATCACACTACCTGACTTCAAACTATACTACAAGGCTACAGTAACCAAAACAGCATGGTACTAGTCCAAAAACAGACATATAGACCTATGGAGTAGAATAGAGACCTCAGAAATAACACCACACATCTACAACCATCAGATTTTCAACAAATCTGACAAAAACAAACAATGGGGAAAGGATATCCTATTCAGTAATGGTGCTGGGAAAACTGGCTAGCCATATACATAAAACTGAAACTCAACCCCTTTCTTACACCTTATACAAAAATTAAGATGGATTAAAGACTTAAATGTAAAACCCCAAACCATAAAATTCCTAGAAGAAAACCTAGGCAATTCCATTCAGGACACAGGCATGGTCAAAGATTTCCTGGCAAAAACACCAAAAGCAATTGCAACAAAACCCAAAATTGACAAATGATATCTAATTAAACTAAAGAGCTTCTGCACAGCAAAAGAAACTATCATCAGAGTGAATGGGCAGCCTACAGAATAGGAGAAAATTTTTGCAGTTTACCCATCTGACAAAGGTCTAATATTCACAATTTACAAGGAACTTAAAAAATATTCACAACAGGCTGGACGCAGTGGCTGACACCTGTAATCCCAGCCCTTTGGAAGGCTGAGGCAGGTGGATCACTTGAGGTCAGGAGTTCTAGACCAGCCTGGTCAACATGATGAAACCTCTTCTCTACTAAAAATACAAAAGGTAGCCAGGTGTGGTGGTGGGCATTTGTAATCCCAGCTACTCAGGAGGTTGAGGTGGGAGAATTGCTTGAAGCCACAAGGCAGAGGTTGCAGTGAGCCCAGATCAAGCCACTGCACTCCAACCTGGGCAACAAAGCAAGTCTCTCTCTCTCTCCATATATATATATTCTTTTATCTGGATATATATGTATACACACATACACACACACACACACACACACACATATGAACAAACCCATCAAAAAGTGGGCAAAGGATATGAACAGACACTTCTGAGAAGAAGACATTTATACAGTCAACAAACATGAAAGAAAGCTCAACATCACTGATATCAGAGGAATGCAAATCAAGACCACAACGAGATACTATCTTGCACCAGTCAAAATGGCAGTTATTTTAAAAAATCAGGAAACAATAGATGCTGGCGAGGCTGTAGAGAAATAGGAACCCTTTTATACTGTTGATGGGAATGTAAATTAGTTCAACCATTGTGGAAGACAGTAAGGCAATTCCTCAAGGATCTAGAACCAGAAATACCACTTGACCCAGCAATCCCATTACTGGGTATATACCCAAAGGAATATAAATCATTCTACTGTAAAGACACATGCACATGTATATTTATTGCAGCACTATTTACAAGAGCAAAGGCAACCAACCCATATTCCCATCAATGATAGACTGGATAAAGAAAATGTACATATACATCATGGAATACTATGCTATAAGAAAGAATCAAATTATGTCCTTTGCAGGGACATGGATGAAGCTAGAAGTCATCATCCTCAGCAAACTAACACACGAACAGAAAACCAAACACTGCATGTTCTTATTCATAAGTGGGAGTTGAACAGTGAGAACACAGGGACACAGAGAGGGGAACAACACACACCAGGGGCTGTTGGGGGTGTAGGGTGAGAGGAGGGAACTTAGAGGACAGGTCAATAGGTGCAGCAAACCACCATGGCACACGTGTACCTGTATAACAAACCTGCATGTTCTGCACATGTATCCCATTTTTTTAAAGAAGAAATAAAGAAAAATAAGTAAGAAAAAAAAAAAGTAGAAAAAAAAAAAAAGAATTAGAGGATTGATTTTCATTGGAGAAAACAGTGTATCCCCAAGAAGAATAGCATTTCTTTGTTATTGAGACCATAGGTCTTGGCCTTGAAGAGTTTAGAAATTCATTATATTTCTATAATTTATGACTTTAGAAGAATAGAAAAATGATTTATGAAGAAACTATGGATATTGCTAAGATTTCAATTTATAGAATAATTTATCTTCTATTTGGTCCATGTCCTGATTTATTATATAATAATACATATTCATGCATTGATGATACTTTGTAAGTTTAAAAGTTTAAAGATACTATCCTAAGTTTAAAAGTTAAGGATATACAGAGAGCATAAACATACTTTTGTGATTTGAAGCCCCTGCCCCCCAAATGATGAATCCTTAAATTGAGAAATAAGCCATAAAATGCCTCCATGCCTGAAGAGAGAAAAACTTTGAAATTGCTGTGTTATTATCACTTTTAAATGAGTGAATAACACTCAAAGTATGTGTAATGTAATAATGGATTGGTGTAGTTGTGTCCCTTAATATTTTCAAAATGATTATATAGTAAATTTCTGCTATCTATAAATCAGTTAAAAGTGGCCAAGGCAGTAATAAAAATATATTCTATAATATTTAATATAATAATGTTCTACTATGGATTAAGAATCTTATTTTCCTGAAAATAAAATTGCACTAACTTTACAATGGATATCATGTGCTTTAAGTGATTTGTTTAAACTATCAAGGTAGTATCAGAAAGCAAAGTATGTATATTTTATTGATATTTTCCCCCTTGGAGACAAATCAGGTCAGGTTGAAAAAATAAAAAATAGAGAATTATGTAATAAAATTCTTTGCAATATTGTTTTCAAGTGGTGAGATTTGAGTATGCTTCAGTACATAATGAATAGCTATCAATCCTTAAATGTTGTAAAGTCACAAATGAAGTAATTTAAGATATGGTGTGATTGAACTCTGAGATAATGTATTTTATATTACAGTCACCATGAATATATGCACCAAGGGAATGAACACATAAATTAAAAGGTAAGTAAATGAAATAGAAAAGTATATAATTCTAGATTGCCAAGGAAAAATTTTAGTCCTGGTTAAATCAAAATCTTTGCCTCCCTTGGGTCTGCAGCTGCAGTGCTAAACATGACTGGTAGGAAACATGCAGCATTTCTATTCTCATTTTAAATTCATGACTACTAACCTCAGGTTGGCCCTTATTGCTGTTTGGAAACCCTACTTTGTTTTGCCAGTTAATTCACTCTTCTACTTTTCTAGACAACCATTTCACAATTTTTTCTCTTCCCTCAGACTTCGAATACTTCCTCTTCTATGCTCTCACACATAAAATGTCCTGTCCATGATTTTGTCTAAGGTAGACCACACTTGTTCTACACAAACTGCATCCTCTTGCCTTTTCCCATGTAAGGAACTGGCTATAGCAATTATCTGTCTTCTTTATACTTTATCACATGCTACCTGTTCGTTGTATTTTACCTATCAATATGCACTAGTATTAATACGCCACTGTGATCCCACATTTTCTATTACATATTGCAAAAAAATGAAATTCAACTTTAGCTTTCAGCTATGAATGAGTAAAAACATTTAAAATTAGTCTTCCATCACAAACAAATTAGAAAACTGCAAAACCTGTAGCAAACAAGCATTTTTATACATTAGAAAGCAGGCAGCATGAGACTATGATCCCTGAGAGGGAAAATCAAGACAGTTGTATCCCTACAGAGAAAGGCTTGACTTTCTGCCTAGAGGTAATTTTCAGGCTATGGAGGAGAAAAGGAAAATCTAAACAGAACTTTTTTGGGCATAGTGCCCAATAGGAAAGAGCTGCACAGAGAAAAAGTACCAGAAAACTGTAGGGGACCCATTGAAACTATAGATAAACACAAATCCAAGCATGCCTAGGGTAAAACCCTACGAGGTCAGACAAGAACAAGTTCTGTGGGAAGAAGAATTATTAAGGAACTGAAAGCTGAAAAATTCTCAGGTTTCACACAAGGCTGGGAGTTATTTGAGTTTTCACCAGCCAAAGCAGAGAGATCTTAACATATGAGGCATTTAGTAGAGACTACAGAATAGTCATGACTTAAAAAAAAATTAAATTAATCCTGAAGTCTTCTCTTGAGATCCCCAAAAAGATATTAAAAATAAGGCTTGAAATTATCAAAGTGATCTTCAATAACTTACCTGCCAGAAAAATGGATACCTTTTGAAGAAGTTTTAAAGATCTAGCATTCAATAATATAAAAAATACATGCAGAAAAAGTGATCCATAACCCGGAGAAAAATAAATAGAGACAGGAATTCAGACATAATAGCATCAGAATGGTTGAGCACAGTGGCTCATGCCTGTAATTCCAGCACTTTGGGAGGCCAAGGGGGAAGAACTACTTGAGGCTAGGAGTTCAAAAACAACCTGGGAAATCTAGTGAGACCCTGTCTCTATGAAAAATAAAATAAAAAAAAAAAAAAAGAAAAGAACTAGCCAGGTGTAGTGGTACATACCTGTAGTACCAGCTACTTAGGAGGCTGAGGCAGGAGGATCGCTTGAGACTAGGAGATTGAGGTTGTGCCACTGCACTTCAGCCTGGGTGATAAAGCGATACCTTGCTTCAAAAAAAAAAAAAAAAAAAAAAAAGGATATGTATGTGTGTGTATGTATGTGTGAATAAAATAATGCTGCAAAGAATATATATATATATATTCTGTACAAGGTGCTAGATTTCTCTAAGGCTATGTTATCAGAAATAAAACTGCTGGATCATGGGATATATTCCTCTTCAATTTTATTAGACTTTACTAAATTGACCCCAACTTATAACAGGTTGAACTTATTTATTTATTTATTTATTTTTATTTAATTATTTTTAAAAAGATGGGGTCTTACTCTGTCACCCAGGCTGGATGCAGTAATAGGATCATAGCTCACTGTAGCCTCAAACTCCTGGCCTCAAGTGATCCTCCTGCTTCAGCCTCCCAAAATGGTGGGATTACAGGCATGAGACAGGACACCCAGAAGTTTAAACTACTGTAGAGTCCCACAGCCAGATAAGGCACAGTGAATTTCCATATTGTATATCCTCACAAATACTAGGGCAAAATGTTAATTTTAGCCAATGTGAAAAATGAAAACTGTTATCCCCGTATTGTTTTAATGTATATCTTTTAATGATAAGGGCTAAACATATTTTCAAGTGTTTATTAAGTATTTTGCCTCTTTGGGACTTACTTATTTTTGTCTAAGTCCTTTGGGACTTACCTACCTTTGTTCTTTACATGTACTTTTGATGTTAAAAGGTCCTTTGATTTCTCGTTAGAATAAGGCAATGTTTTAGCTACATAGTGGCAATAAATAAGTATTTATTGACTTTAATTCATAGAGTTAGAAAAACATGTTCTATTGATCTTTGAAGAAATGGTTTTTTTCACCCTGTTTTTCTGTGCTGTTTTCTGAATCCTAAATATAATAGGATGTGAAGGGCAGAATGGTTTAATGTGAGAGCCTATGCTTTGGAACCGGGTAGACTTGGGTTTGAATCCTGGCTCTTCCACTTAATCCCTGTGTAACCTCAGGCAATTTGCTCAGATTTTCTGACAGTGACATAATAATCAATAGCTCATAAAGCTCCAAATATTAACTTAAGAAAATAAGTATAAAGCCTTTAGCATGGTGACTATTAAATAGAAGATGCTCACTAAATATCAATTCCGTTTTTCCACACCCTTCATCTCAAACTGCATATGGAAGTAAACATTGTTTTGGTGTGATGAAATGTCCAGTTAACCTTTCTCACAGAATGTCACATAAAAGTCCCACCCAGGTATCTGGAAAACCTACTAATATACTTAATCTACCTGTAAGTGCACCTTTCTGTACATGGAAAAACTTGTATTAACTCCTGAGTTTGAACCAAGAAACCTAAACAACCAATCAAAATAGGGGTTGTGGTTGCTGTGAGACAACCTTTCTCAATATATCCCTTTAAACGGAATGTATCAAGACACTCTTTTCATATTAAAATGTTAGCTGTACACAAATGAAGGCATGAGAGGGACAGGTGCAATGCCCATGACTAGTCTGAATGAAAGATTGAAGGAAAAGTAGAGCTATTACATGCTGACATATATATACTTCCTTTAAATTTTAATGAATTGTCCCTGTCTTCAGAATTAGAGGCATATTTTTAGATCTTGCATTGGCTGTTAGTCTAGCAGCCTTTTAAACCAGAATCTCAGAGAATATTCAGTAACAATGCTGAAATTTGCCTTGAGAATTTAAATGTGCAAACACATGTGGACAGTAGGGGTCACAGTTGTCTTAGATTAACATCAGAAAATTGGTGTGTACATCTTTTTTTTTGTTTTGTCTTTGTTTTCAAGATTTATATATTTATAGAATAAAAGCCTAAAAGCTGAGTTTGGTTTGAAAATGTGCTCTTCAGTCATATTAAGAGGTTTAAAATCTCGTCTTTCCCCCTTCTGCATATTTGCATAATTGGCTTCAACATTCTTTTTCAGAGACAAGAATTTTTCATTCATGGACAGCTATGTTCTGAATGATGATATTCTTTTAATCACTGTCAAGCTGGAAAGGAATTCTCATTAGGGACTTTTAAATTTTCTAATCAAATTTCCTGAACTTTCTTTTTGAATAAGTGAGTTTCATATTTTAAAGTGTGGTAAAAATTATTTCTTTCTTTTGTTTTGAAGAAATGAATGAAGTTTCTAAATTTTCCGTTTTGCCTTAAGGCTCTAATTGACAGGAAGTTATTGTTGTAAGATGCTGTTTGCCAGTGATTGGTTAGAATACAAATTTTTACCCAAATCTCTGCATCATTGGTTGTAATGCATCATAACAGCTCATATAGCAATGGCAATTTAATGCAATATTTGATGCAACAAATTATGTACTTAGTTGATAACATTTTTATTTAAAAATATTTGTAGGAGATCAATTTACTCAGTAAACATAAAGGGACATACTATTTATTGTAGATTAAAAGAGGATAATAAAGCACTGATGAAGATAGGTAGTAATTATAACTCACATTGCTTGTAAAAGGGAAGCTAGTACAACTCCTCAAAAGACCAGTTTTTGGCAATACTACTAAAGCTGATCACACGCATACATAGCCCCTCTACTTCTAAAAATATATCTTAAAACATGCTGATAGCACTATTTGTATTAGTTCCAAATCAGAAACTATCTGAAAGTACATCGACAGGACAATTGGTTAATACATTGTGATATAGTATAGAATGAAATACTATAAGGTCAGATAAGGTCAGAATTTCAGCAAGGTTGAGTACGCATGGTTAAAGAGCAGGCTTAAAAAGTAATAAGAATGAACAACTACAGACAACTGTATGGATGAATCTTACAAATATAATGTTGACTGAAAAAATTCAAACACAAAAGATAAGGCACTATATAATTCTGTTGCTATAAGCATCAAAACCAGGCAAAACTATGTAATAGTAAAATAAACCCTTATCAGGGGGTTATTGATTGGAAGCGGGTGTATTAGTTGCTGAAATGCTGTATATTGATCTGTATGCTGGTTAAATAGGTTCAGTTTATGAAAATTGAATAAGCTATGCAGTTGTGACAAAGAGGGTAATGATGAGTTTGCTTTACCATAGAGATTGTTGGGAGGTCTCAGTGCTTGAAAACATTTTCATACATTTTTTCCCAAGGTTCAGCATGTGATACTTAATTTGCATGTCCATAATTATATCTTTGTCAAGGTACTTTCTGTTGCCTGGATTAAGAACAATTTATTCATTTTAACTCGTGGAAGACTGAGGAATAAATTAAGGTAGATGCATTAATTTAAAAGTAATATTCTTTACCATTAACTGGAATATTCAATTCCCTCATTCAGATAAACCTTCCTATTATTGTAAAGTTAATAGCTGGAAGGCAGTTTTAGTGAGTGTACAATGAATGCAGAGGCAGGTGAATAATAAGGAGTTTCTCTTTAGAATATGTTGGTGCCCAGTGATTTGTTTCTTTTATATAACAGAATTTGTGTTTCTAATGTCTATGGTAGTGTCTCCCAGCTGTAATGTCTCGTCATCTTTTGCTCATTCATTTTTAAAGTCCAGCAGCCCTAGGGCCACAGCACAACAGAATAAGGGTTTGATTACAAACCTATGTACTGAAGTGTTGGTATTTTCTAAACATGCCTCAGAAGAGTTTCTTCATTGCAGCCCAAGATCTGTCGACATATATTCATGCAATTGAGCAATCCCTAAAAGAAGAATATAACTTGTCTTTATAGAACTAACTACATGCAGTCATGGAGTTCAAGTCAGCAGGGGTTGACAGTGTTACATTCCAGCGAGCTGACCTTGCCACATTTTTACAAGATGAAACTAGAGCAACTAGTTAAACTGGTGTTGAGGATAAGGTCAGAATTTCAACAAGGTTGAGTACGCATGGTTAAAGAGCAGGCTTAAAAAGCAAAATAGATAAAATATTTGCATTTTAGAAGACTTTGAATATAGAACACTTAACATTTTCATTACAGTTCATGATGATGCATGGCAATGAGCAAAGGAAATTAATTTCTAACATTTAGCTATGTGAATACAATACCATATTATAAAAGTGGAGAAAAAGATTATTTTACTGATTTCCTGTTGACTTTCTTACTTGGATTGGTAGCCATGGTTAGATATAATACTGATAAGTTTGAGTAACCAAAGTATTAGTAAAAATAATCTTGGCATTCTATTACCTCGTTGCATCATGAAGAAATTTCCAAAGTGTATGTAAAAAAAAAAAAAAAAAAAAAAACCAAAAAAAAAAAACAAAATTCGCCAAGGCTGGAGTACAGTGGTGCGATCATAGCTGCAGCCTTGAACTCCTCCTCCTCAAACAATCCTTCCTCCTTGGCCTCCCAAAGTGCTGGGATTACAGGCGTGAGCCACTGGGCCTGACCTATAACATGTTTTATGGCTTTCATGAATACTAGGTTTCTGATTTCAGCTTTTTTTATTTAATGAAGATGCACTCACTCATTCATTCATTCATTCATTTATTCATTATCTACTTTATTCTAAATAATTACCAGGTGCTCCTGGGAGATACATAGATGCTCAAGAAATAATCCATGTGCTTTAGGCATTTATGACTTAGAAAGTAATATAGAGTAAATTATCGAATAAAGTTAGTTTAAGTCCAAATGAAATCCGTGCTTGAAGAGGTGCATTAGTATCCCGTGCCTGAAAAAAAAGGACAATTAATTATTTTTATCAGGAAAGGCTGCAGAGAGGGGGTGATGTTTTCACTGGGTCTTGAAGGATAAGCAGTGTTTCAACAGCAGGGAATGGTGCCAAGGGCATTCTTGGCTGAGAGAACAGCAAGAGCGAGGACGCAGAGGAACGTTCTTGACATGTTTAGGACACTAGAGACAGTCTAACATTAGTGATGTTCACTGTGGGATGAAATGTAGTGAGATGGGAGAGAAGTTAATTAGGAAATAGGCCAATCTCATAAAGAGAGAAGTGGTAGTCATTTCTCTGACATGTATCAACCCAAGTTTAGTACTGATTCTATCAAAATAACTGAGCATGATGTTTACAACACATTTAATTGGGAAGGAATGTATCTCTCTCTCTTCCCCCCTCTTTCCAAGTCATAGGCTCAGAGAGAAGTGAAGTATTTTTTTAATCAAGACCATACAACCTGGAGGTTGGCTGGGTATGAAATATCCCAGATTGCTATATTTGGTTTGTAACTCTTTCCACCATGGTAGTACAAGAGAGGCTGCTGGTCTATGTGGCAGAGTAGAAATCCAAGGCAGAGATATTCCCTGTTGTTGATGGTAAATAAGGCAGTAATTTCTCAGTTTTGTAAGTAGGCAATGACTTAAATTTGATGCAGGTGACTTGTCAATATAGCAGACATGTGAGGAAGTGCAATTTGGTTCCAAAACTGACCCATCCAGGTAGTCAGGTTTGTGTTATGTGATCAATATCCCTACAAGGGCTACTTGATCAGGCACGAACATCTGTTTCCAATTGATCCATTAACATTCCTTCTTGGAGATTTGGAATTGGGAGACTGAAGACTGAGATAAAAGATCATGTAGGTTAAGGGCTAACATTGAAATCCTGATGAGCTAAATCCAGATGTAAAAAGAGATAGAAAAAAAATAAAGTGAGTAAAAAGAGAAGAGAGAAGCACAGAGAGAGGCAGAGACAAAGAGGGATGGAGATGCAGCTTCAACGATACTCATTTCCAGCTGTTTCCCATCTTATTCAGTGATGTATAATTCTACCTTTTTGTGCCACATCAGTTAGATCTGACATATTTGAGCTGGCTTGCATGGGCCTCTGCTATGTGCAACTAAAGCAGCTTTGACTAGAAAAATCTATGTGACTCTGTTAACTCCAAATGATAAATAACCCCTTTGTATTGTCCTTTGAGTTGTGTTTTCTTCTCCCTTCGAACAAAACCAAACAACTTAACCCCCTGATTCCTCTTCAAATGAGAAACTCTAGCTTATCTATTTTCTTATTTGGGGTAAATGCTTCCTTTAGACCTGTTGAGTTAGGATTGCCCCTTAAATTACTAAAGGATGATGGAAGCTGTCTGAAGCTGTCTTGTGTGCAAGGCCAATATGTAGTAGACAGTAAGGTTTCAATTGCCTCTGGAACTGAACCCTGCATCAACAACATGCCTCTATCTGTTACAGAATCACATTTCAGTTGAATGACCAACTTGAAAATCTGAAAAACAGATGAGTGATCCTAATGGTTTTCTTTTCCCTCTTCACCTCATTATCATTAAAAAGGGCAATAGATCTTGACAGGAATGCTGAAAATAGCACTCTGTAAGAAGGAAAAAAATAGGTGTAGACACCATGCTGGGGTGGGTGTCACAGAAACAGCATTCTTACTGACCATTGTGCTCTTAGGATAATGAACTGTCATTAATCTTTTGAACTAGGAATAAAATGTTATGTATTTAACTAATGTGAGACTAATCATGATATAAGAAGTACACCTTGATTTGAAAATGCACTTCTTTTTATACACATTAATGTATAAATACCATAAATATATTTATAAATTGCTTGTAAATAATATATTTATAAATTGTAAACATGAATTTATAAGACATATCACAATCACCTAAATATCATTTTGCCTATGAAGTACCATGCGTCTTATTTAGCAAGAATTGAATTGCCTGCTGATTTTGAAAGGAGTACTTAACAAAAATTTTTCTGGCAAATATATAAACAAACAAATGCAGAAAAGGAAAGGGGTTGAATTGGCCAGAATGTTTAAGACATTCAGTGACTGGAATCTTAAAGTAGACTCCTGGGTTTGGAAAGACCAATAAACAATTTAATCCAGCAATTCGTTCTTGGAAAGAAGGAGCCTTCAAGGGGAGATTTGTGCTGGAGCCATTTGCAATCAATTCTCCAGCTCCGCCCTGTTTTAGTCCGGAAATACCATGGATTAATACTCATATCTCTTTCTTTGCTGAAAGGAAAGAACCACTTCAAGTCTCATTATCCTCATTAAACCACAATCAGTACCCGCAGAACAAGGACTACCTGCAGACAACTTTAATCAGGCAAAAACAAAACAAAACAAAAAACTCGCTTCCGTCTGAGTCTTGGAGCTCAGCAGGTCTGTTCATAGTGATCTTCCTGACTCTATGTTGATGCTTAACTCTGAGCACTTGGCAGAATTGACCACTCCTACTTTAGCCACAAGTCCTTGAGATCAGTCCTAGTCCTTTTGTCTACTCGAGTCTATGTAAAACTCTTCCTTCACTTCTAAATTCAAAGTCTAGCCTTTCTTGACTAACTGTCTCTCTGGCATCCCATCCTGTGGTTGAGGACCCAGAAATAGGAATCAGGCTTCAAGTGTTGATTTCCACACTGAATATTATTCCCAGAATGTTACTTAGTCTTTTGGGTGTTATTGTCTTCATCTGTAAATTGCACAGTTGCTTTAAGGAATAGATAAAATATATACTGGATAAGATGTATACAAGGTCTCTAAAAAGTTAAGAAGTATGGCAAAAATCTCAGAAAATAATAGCAAAAGCTTGCTCATATGAGAAAGTTGGCTTTGTAGTCTCAGAGTATCTAGTATTACTATTATTGTTATACCATAATTAAAAACACATGGTCTTATTTTTATATTTGCTTATGAACAAGTTTAGCAGTGTTGAAAATATATGTGCAAAGTATATCTCCTGCTTAAGACCCTAATTTAAATAATTACTTTAAGTTTTGTGAAATACCAAGACTAATCTTGTAGAATAAGCTTGCTAATAAGAGACTTAAAAATACTGGCTTAACATTTGAAATCATTCACTTTTCCCCCATAACAATAGTTATAAGTACATAATAGAAATGTAAAATGATATTAAGGGAAACATTAGAGCCCTGAGCTTTCTATCCTTTCATAAAAGAAGCATCTGCTTTTTATGCCACCAGAATCACATCTCCTAGCTGCTGAAAAATGCAAAACTCTTTTATTTGAGAAAATATAAATTTAGGATTATAAGTCTATTAGCAGAAAGGGAAGTCATGAAATGCTAAGAAAAAGAATTTGGGTTAATTTAAAGCCACTTAGTCTTTACAGGACTTTGGCTGGAGTATAAGTGTTTCTATATAGGTGGCAGCATCTCTTGGGGGACCTGCCTTAGGTTCAGAATTGTGACTATTGATAAAGTGACTTAAGAGATATAATTTAAGTGATGTGCAGCTTAGATAAGTTTTCAGAATTTACTGTCAAAAGAAAGGTCTGTGACTAACAGAAGAGAAATGGTCATTTCATCCATCCATCATTTTCCTTCACTTGGAGAACTAGTATCCTGAATGTATATGTCATAGTGTCCCAGAAAGAACACACTCCTCATTTAGGGGATTCTGGATGACAATGATCTGAGCTCATCTCTGCCACTGGTCACTGCACATCTGTGGATGCTGTGGTTTTATGTAGGTGATCTTTACATTTGAGTTCCTGAAAGAATGGGTTTTTAATCAATCTGATTATATTGTCAGAACCCTTAGATTTGAATCCTAGATCCATTACTGTTATAGGTTGAATTGGGTCCCCCTAAATTCATTTATATGTTAAATTCCTAATCCCTAAGATCCCATAATGGACCATATTTGGAGGCAGAGTGTTTACAGAGATAATTAGTTTAAGATGAGGTTATTAGAATGGGTCCTCATGCAGTATGACTGGTGTCTTTATAAAAAGGGGAAATTTGGAGACAGACTTGCGTTCAAGCAGAATACCATATGAACATGAAGAAGACCATCTACAGGCCTGGAAAGAGGCCTGGAGCAGATCCTTTCTTCACAGCCCTCAGGAGACACCTACCCTGCCAACACTGAGTTGGGACTTCCAGTCCTCAGAATTGTGAAAAAATAAATTTCTGTTGTTTAAGCCACTCAGTTTGTGGTACTTGCTTATGGTAGCCCTAGAAACAAATACAATTACTTATTAGCTGTGTGACTTAGACAAATTACAGTCCTCCCTCAGTATCCGTAGGAGATTGGTTCCAGAACCCCCCCCCAATACCAAAATCCAAGGAAGCTCAAGTCCCTCATATAAAATGGCATATAGCCTATGCACATCCTCCCATATACTTTAAATGATCTCTAGATTACTTGTATTACCTAATACAAGGTCAACATATTACTTCATTTGTGTGGATTGTATGTAGCTCTGAGTGCATGGCAAACTCAAGTTTTGCTTTTTGGGATTTTGTAGAAATTTTTTTTTTTTTCCTAAACCTTTTCTTTCTTTTTTTTTTTTTTTTCATTCCACTGTTGGTTGAATATACAGATATAGAACCCATGGATGCATAGGGCCAACTGTACTTAAATTCTTTCAAACCTTAGTTCTTAGCACTGAAACTGGGAATGACAAAAACAGAGTTAAAAAGGAAGAGTTCTCAAGCTAGTCCTTGGGCCCACTTGGGCAAGTTGCTTAACCTTTCTCTGGCTCAGTGTTTTTAATTGGTAAAATAAAGATAATAATAATGGTTATGTGTCTGGAATTGGCTCCTTCCAGTGGGTTCTTGGTCTTGCTGACTTCAAGAATGAAGCCACGGACTCATGGTGAGTGTTACAGTTCTTGAAGATGGTGTGTCTGGAGTTTGTTCCAGTCTGAGTTAAAGGTAGAAGTAAATTGCTGTCAGAAGGAAGGAAGATAGAAAGCAGGTTGATGTGATTAGGATTTTCATCCCGGCAGGAGCTACAGTATATAGTCCTATTGCAAAGAGTATGGTTAGTATGCTGCTTAATAATATGATGAAATAGTAAAAGGATTCCATTAAAGGGGCAAGGAGAGGTGTTAAAGATAAATATTATGTAGGTTTTCACTTATCTTTTTTAAGGAGGAAGGTGTTTTTCTTCAGGATCAGTGGTAGGAGCCTTTTCAGTCTGGGATATTTCCTTCTGAAATAGAAGATGCATGTCCTCCAATGGTTCGCAGGTGTATCAAGGCTGGTCTGGCTGATGTTGGGACTCTTGAGCTGATGTTCCCGCAGTTTCCTCAGGGGGTGTCCAAAATTTAACTCAAGTGTGACAAATCCAAGATTCCACTCCTGCCATCTTAACTGCAGTGGGGGTAGGGAGGATTACTAAGTATGGTCCTTCCCACAAAGAGTCCATAGATGGGGAGGTAGAGGATAGTGATTTGGCCAACACTAGATCTCCTGATTGAAACAACTCTGTTCCCTTTTCTCTGTGACATCCTTCAGGTAGATTTTTAAGGTTTCATTGATATTTTGCCAATGAAGTTATATCTTTGAAAAAGTTGGCCATTTCCTGATCAAGTAGGAGATCATTTGTGAGAAAAGGTTGTCCATACCGCATTTCATATGGACTGAGCCCCATTTCGTGAGAAGAATTTCAGATTCTCAACAAGGCCATGGGCAAAAGAGTAGGCCATGGGAGATGAGTTTCTTGTGTTAGTTTCCTTAAGTGTCTCTTGAGTGTTTCATTTGTCTTCTCAACCTTCTCTGAGGATTGTGGCCTCCAGGTGTAATGAAGGTGATATTATATCCCTAGCACCCTGGAAATTCCCTGAGTTACAGTGATTTTAAAAGCTGGACCATTGTCGCAATGTAAGCTTTGGGAAGCCCAAATCTAGGAATTGTTTCATGAATTAGGACTTTAATCACTTCCTGAGCCTTCTCTGTCTTGCAGGGGAAAGTTTCTATCCAATTTGTAAAGGTATCAACACAGACCAACAAGTGTGGAAATCCCTTTGACTTACACATATGGGTGAAGTCTAACTTCCAGTCCTCTCCGGGATAGTGACCTATTCTTTGTTCCCCCAAAGGGGCCTTATGATGGGCCAAGGGATTATTCCTTTGGCACATCTCACAGGCTTTGACTACCTGTCAGATGGTCCAGAGGAGATTTGGCCCTGTAAATAGGGATTTGGCCATTTGATGAGTGTTTTCAATACCCATATGAAAAGTTTGGTGGAGGGTTTTAAGTATTTTCCACTGACTGACTTCAGGTATAAGTACCTTTCCTTCTTCTGTGATTAACCACCCTGAAAGGAGAAAACTATGCCCCCGTGAAAGTCCCCATTCTGTTTCAGTCAGGGAATACTGGGGCTTAATCTCTTGGAGGGGTTGTTCCATACCAAGGGTCCTTCCATAGGTATTTCTTATGGGAGATTATTTTGGCCTGGCAGCAATTTTGGCCTCGGCATCTGCCCAACGGTTTCCTTCTGCATGTTCTCCTTCACCTTGCTGATGGCTTTGGCAGTGTAAGACTGACACCTCCTTGGGTTTTTGCACTGCATGCAATAACTCCATAATTTCCTTGTGGCATTTAATAGGGATTCCCCCAGAGGTTAGGAACTCCCTTTCTTTCCATATTGCAGCATGGGCATGTAGGATTAGATAAGCATACTTGCTATCTGTATACACAGTTATTCTTTTTCCCTTTCCCTGTTCTAAGGCTCGGGTGTCAGTAGTTCTGCTAACTGGGCTCTGGTCCCTGGGGAAAGAGGCTTATTTTCAAGTACAGTTACATCACTAACTATGGCATAACCTGCCTTCATATCCCATTCTCCACAAATGAACTTCCATCAGTACATAGGTCAGGATTAGCTAAGGTGACTTCTAAGAGATCATCTCAGGCAGCATAAGTCTGGACTACAATTTGTTGGCAGTTGTGCTCGATTGGTTCCCCATCTTCTGGGAGAAAAGTGGCAGGGTTGAGGGCCATGCACATATGTATTTGAAGCACTGGTCCCTCAAGGAGTAGTGCCTGGTATCTAAGAAGATGGTTGTCTGATAGCCATAAACTTCCTTTGGCACCTAGTACACCATTTACATCATGAGTAGTCCAGACAGTGAGATCCTTTCCTTTGTCCTCTGACACTAGGACAGTCACCACCACAACTACCCATAAACAATGAGGCCAGCCTTTTGCTACTACATCAATTTCCTTACTTAGGTATGCCACTGGTTGTGGGGTTGTCCTGTGAGTCTGAGTAAGTACTCCAAGAGCTATCCCTGCTCTCTCTGTGACATATAAAGAGAAGTTTTGTCTCGTGGGAAGGCTTAAACCTGGGATTTGTACTAGGGCCTGCTTTAAGGTTTTGAAGGCTGTTTCTGTCCCTGGTTCCCATTCTACTAGATAAGTATTTGCCCTCTAGGTCTCCTTGTTTAGAGTATAGAGTAGTCTGGCCATCTCGCTGTATCCAGGGATCCATAGTCGGTAAAAGCTGGTGATTCCAAGGAACCCCTGCAACTGTTTTAATGTCTTAGGGTGAGGATAAGCCAGTATAGGCTGTATTTATTCCTTGCTGAGGGTCCTGGTCCCTCTGACTAAGATTAGACCTTGATATTTGACTTGCTGTAGACAAAGCTGGGCCTTCAACCTAGACGTCTTGTACCCTTGATTAGCTAGAAAGTTCAAGAGATGTAGAATGGCCTGCTGACATGAGACTTCCGAACTGGTAGCCAAAAGTAAATAATCCACATATTGAAGGACCAGAGTGCCTGGACTTGTGAAGTGGTGTAGATCTTGGGCCAGTGCCTGACAAAACAGATGAGGGCTATCCCTAAATGCTTGGGACAAGACCATCCACGTAAGTTGGGACGTGTGGTCTGAGGGATCCTCAAAGGCAAAGAAAAACTGGGAGTCAGAGTGCAGGGGAATACAGAAGAAGGCATCCTTGAGGTCCAGAAGAGTGAACCATTCTGCTTCCTCTGGTATTTGAGAGAGCAGGGTATAGGGTTTGAGTGCAACTGGATATAAAGGAATTACTGTCTCATTGATGACTCTAAGATCTTGTACTAGTCTCCACTGACTGTTCTGTTTTTGTACTCCTAGAATTGGGGTGTTGCAGGGACTACTGTATTTCCTTACTAAGCCTTGAGCTTTTAAATGTTTAACAATATCCTGTAATCCTTTATGAGATTCAGGCCTTAAGGGATATTACCTTTGATAAGGAAAAGTGGTGGGGTGTTTTAGCCTGATTTGGACTTGGCAGGCATTTTTTGCCCTTCCAAATTGTCCTTCCAATGCCCTAACTTCAGGGTTGATTCCCTCCTCAAGTAGGGGACAACAAATGGGTAACTTGTTCCCCATTTCATGTAGATAGTAGCTCCAGCTTTGGCTAATATATCCCTCCCTAATAAGGGTGTTCGACTTTCAGGCATAACAAGAACGGCATGTGAAAAGAGGAAAGTCTCCCAATTACAACTGAGGAATTGGGAGAAATACCTGGTTACAGGCCGTCCCAGGATTCCTCAGATGGTAACGGACCTTGAGGACAGTCATCCAGAACAGGAGATTGACACTGAGAAGGCCATGCCAGTGTCCAGGAGGAAGTCAATTTCCTGGCCTTCAATGGTTAAACATACCCGGGGCTCAGTGAGAATGATGACATGAGCTGGCACTTTTCCCAGGCACCCTCAGTCCTGTTGTTGGATCATCTGGTTGGGGGCTTCTGGCCCAGAGAACATTTGTTGAGGGGGCAGCTTGTTTCTCATTGGACAATCTTTTTTAAAGTGTCCTTGTAAACCACACTGATAGCAAGCCCTACTGGGTGATTGGCCTGCTCCATTTTCTGTCCTGTCTGAACCACCAAGGTTTGTTTGTCTGAGGGCCATAACTAAGGCTGTGGCCTTTCTCTGATATTGCTTTTCCTTTTTGACCTGTTCCTCTTGGTGCCTATTATAGAACACCAAGGTTGCCAGGTTTAAAAATGCCTCCAGATTTTGTTCAGGGCCCAGGGCTTGCTTTTGGAGCTTTCGCTTGATATCTGTGGCTGATTGGGTAATAAACTTATCTTTTAGAATCAATTGACCCTCCAGTGAGTCAGGTAACAAGGGAGTATATTTCCTTAAGGCCTCCTGTAGCTGCTTGAGGAAGGCAGAAGGATTTTCTTCCTTTCCTTGAGTTATGGTGGACGTCATTGAATAATTCACGGGCTTTTTCCTAATTCTCCTTAGTCCTTCTAGAACACAGGTCAACAGATGTTTATAACTCCAGTCCCCATGACCTGAGTCTAGATCCCAGTGGGGGTCCATACTGGGGATGGCTTACTGACCAGTAGGGAATTTGTCCCTTCCTTTGGCTGTCATTTTATCATGTACTTGTCTAAGATACCAGGTATCTCCAAACTCTTGGGCTGCAGCTAAAGCCACATAGTTTCATTAAAGGCCAGGGTTTGATCTAACAATAGCATGACATCTCTCCAAGTGAGACAGAAGGTTTTCCCTTGACCCTGTAGGACATCTATGTACCTATCAGGATCATCTGAAAACTTTGCCAGGACTGCCTTGATCTGCTTTAAATCAGAGAGAGAGAAGGGGACATGTACTCAGGTTGGGCCAAATTCCCCTCCCCCTACAGCTTGAAGGGGACATAACCAATAGCCTGGGGGTTTTTGTGGTCCTTTGGAGATTTCTTTGCTTGTTTCCTTCTGGGTGGGGAGATTAGAGGAAGCTTATCATTAATACGAAGGGGAGCTATAGGGAGGGTGGGAAATGGGGGTAAGCTGAGAGGTCCTCTTGTGGGATGTAAATTGCAAGCTTTGCGTAGTTGTGGATTCTCCTTCAATGAAAAGAAAGCTTGGACATAAGGGATTTCACTCCATGTGCCTTCCCTCTTATAGAAAAGGTCAAGCTGTAGGATAGTGTTGTAATTTATACTTCCCTCAGTTGGCCATTTTTCCCCATCAGCGAGAGAATATTGAGGCCAAGCCATAGTGCAGAAGAAAATGAGCTGCCTGTTTTTCAGGGTTTGTGGGTCGAATTGGTCCCAATGGCTTAGGATGCATTTCAAGGGTGAGCCTATTGATGCCTGAGTGTTTCCCATCTGAAAGACAAAACCATCTGTGGTTTTGGTTTATTTCTCCCCCTACCCAAGAATCTGCAAAGGTCCCTGGACCCTGCTGATCGGAATAGTTGCACTCACCAATACAGCAGCAGAAACACCTCTTGCCCAAGAACCTGCAGTGGTCCCTGGACCCTGCTGATCAGAATAGTTGTGCTCACTGAACACAGCAGCAGAAACACTAGTTTTCCTCCCAGACCACAGTAAGGACCGAGAAATATTGGATTTAGTGGCCCTTACCAATGCATTCTAAAAAACCTACACCCTTGCCTGTCCTCCTAGACCACAAAGAGGGCTGAGAAAAATTGGATTTAGTGGCCCTTACTGATGCATTCTTGCAAACCTGTTAGAGTCCTAAGCATTCTCCTGTTAGTATTGGGACTCTACTCCATCCTATAAAGATGTTATGCTCCAAAAACGAAGTGGAGGGCTATACCCTGAGGGAGGGAAGGGATCTCTAGAGTTGGAAGAGTGATGCCTTTTGTCCTCACTTATATGAATACGAAGAATACAATTTCTGAGGTTCCCCATATCCTAGCTTCAGGAATAGCTTTTGTTAGGCCTGCTTGTCTGAGGAGGGAGCCTAAAATTCCAGATAGTCCCCCCTACGGCGGGGCTTTGGGCAAAAATTATGTCTTTCTGATTGGTGAGCCCAGGTGCCTAAAGAAGTGAATAGAGTACTGGAGTTTATACTAGAGATTATTCTTATAGGACAAAATAGAAAAACACCAGAGACAGGGAGTAGTTTTTAGAAGTGGGACTAGCCTCAGAGAAGAGAGGCAAGAGGAAGTTTGTCTGACAGGCATTAGGACCCAGGAGGCAAGGGTCAGGATAGATAGGATGGATGGGTGAGTCTCGCTTGGGTGACACGACTTTGAGAGTTCCACTCATGTCCACAGGGTCAACCAACTTTTTGTTGGGACTCCAGAGCTGAATGTCTTTCCTCTCTGTCAACCCTTGGCTCAGCCCAGAAGTACAGGAAAAGTGGAAGCTGGTTCCAGGCAGTTGGGAGTTGCTCCCAACTCCAAAGAGTTGGAGGTTGTTAGAGATCCCTTTTCCAGAAAACCTGACACCTGTGTTTTTAGTCCAGTAGCCACGTTAGTCACTTTTAACTGGCCTACAGGTGCCCGGTATTTAGCCCCCAAAGTCTAAGGAAAAATAGGACAGAATAGCAAGTGAAAGGGGTCCAGTGGTACTCACTGCTTGGTGGTAGACAAAAGTCCCATCTGAGTCACCAAAATGTGTCCAGAATTGGTTCCTTCTGGTGGGTTCTTGGTCTCTCTGACTTCAAGAATGAAGCTGCAGACCTTCGTGGTGAGTGTTGCAGTTCTTAAAGATGGTGTGTCGAGTTTGTTCCTTCAGATGTTCAGATGTGTCCAGAGTTTCTTTCTTCCAGTGGGTTTGTGGTCTCGCTGACTTCAGGAATGAAGCTGCAGACCCTCACAGTGAGTGTTACAGCTCATAAAGGTAGTGCAAACCCAAAGAGTGAGCAGCAGCAAGATTTATTGTGAAGAGCGAAAGAACAAAGCTTCCATAGCATGGAAGGGGACCTCAGTGGGTTGCTGCTGCTGGCTGGGATGGCCAGCTTTTATTCCCTTATTTGTCCCCGCCCACGTCCTGCTGATTGGTTCATTTTACAGAGTGCTGATTGGTCCACTTTACAGAGTGTTGATTGGTCCATTTTACAGAGTACTGATGGATGCATTTACAAACCTTTAGTTAGACACAGAGCGCTGACTGGTGCATTTTTACAGAATGCCAATTGGTGCATTTACAACCTTTTAGCTAGACACAGAGTGCTGATTGGTACATTTTTAGAGTGCTGATTGGTGCTTTTACAATCTTTTAGCTAGACACAGAGCGCTGATTGGTGCATTTACAATCCTCTAGCTAGACAGAAAAATTCTCCAAGTTCCCACTCAACCCAGGAAGTCCAGCTGGCTTCACCTCTCAGTTATAGGTTTTTTGTGAGGATTGAATGATAATGTGTGTAGAGCATTTGGAATTGTATCTAGTACTTCATAGGTGCTTAATAAATGTTAGCTAGTATTAGCCATTTGGAGGATAAGCTAGTGTGTATAAAACATACAGCACAGTGTCTGGTACCTAATAAATGTTCAATAAATGTTTATTATTATAATTTCTTTTTACTAATCATCTTAACAGGTTCTAATAACATTAAAAAGAATGCAAAAGTCTCATTTAAAGAATAAATCTTTAAACAATTAAAATTATAAAATATAGTGATTTAAAAAATTCCACATTAAGATTTTTATGAATATATACATATTTGTCATACGGCCTGTAAAATACTTAAAAGCTGCCATTGTTTCTTTATATTCAACAATAAACATCTGTAGTCATTTTTGAACATCTTATTCATGTCAATTTTATTTTTGTGTGTTTCTTTTACTGAATGTTCCAGAATTTTACATGTTCCTTCAGTAAAATTAAAGCAATTTCCTAGAACTAATGTTTTACATTGAGAGAAAGTCTTCAACATTGTGCTATAAAGGAGGATGCTGTTTTTCTTTGCCTTTACTGTTTTCACATTTTTCTTCCATGTTCTTTTTTTCCTTCCCCCAAATAGTATTAAAATTGGAAATATCCTCACTCTCTCTTATAGCTATACCTGATGAAATTAAGATATAAGGACTTTCATGATTCATTAAAGTGATAGTCAGACAATTCTTAGTAAATAACTTCGACTGTCAAAAAGAGGTGACTTTTGAACTAATTCAAAAGAACAAAATAAGACAGTTTTTGGTGACTGAAAGTGTTTTCCCTTTTAATTGTCATTTCATGTCTCGGTTAATTAATCAAAACTTTGTCTTTGGGAAGAAACTTATTACAATTCAGGTATTTATAATTCGAAGTTAGATGAAATGGATTGTGAAATAGTTTAGTGGCTCTCAAGTGGTCAGGGGTGCAGTTGTTAAACAAAAGAAAGAATCGCAAACACTCCTAGACCACAGTGAATACTATCCTTGTGATGCTCTAGTGAGAAGCCATTTCCACAGTGGAGAGGAGATGGTGGTTTGTTTCATTGTTTATTGCCTTTTTTTTTTTTAACAAGATATATTAGTCAGGGTCTTAGCTGGTACACAGATGACCTACTCAAAGGAATATCTGAAGAGTTTAGTTGAGGTGTTGCTCATATAGATGTGGACAGGCAAAAGGAAATCAACAAGAAAGAGGGAAGCACCCAGGGCTAGTAAAACTGAAAAGCTGTTGCTACTTTTAGACACACACTGGCAAGGGGAGGGAGCAGTTACCTGAATGGGCTCTGACAGCAAGTTATGGCTGTTAATAAGAGCAAGGAGCCACTTTTAAGCAGCAATAAATTCCTTAACCCATTTATGTTCTCGCCTTCTGGTTCCCTGCCAGAACTTCCCAGTGGTTGAACACTGAAAGCCAGAGAACAAGGGAGCCTAGTAATAGCCCTTGGAGGTCAGCCTCCTGAGGCACAAAACAGGGCATAGAAAAAAGGCTGAAAATAAATCTGGAAGGGCAAACAAAAAATAATCTGTGTGCAAGCGTTTTGTTTTCATAAGTTAAAACTACATTCTAAATATATGACCTTTCAAAAATTACTTTAAGTTTTGTGAAATACTGAGAGTAATCTTGTAGAATAAGCTTGCTAATAAGAGACTTTAAAGGCTCAATTTGAAATCATCCATTTTCCCCCCATAACAATAGTTATAAGTACACGATAGAAGTGTAAAATGATATTAAGGGAGACATTGGAGCCCTGACATTTTGATTAGAATAGCAGTTATCATTTCTCAAATACCCAAATGTAACATGGAATTCATTCTTTTATACTCAATAATAATCTTGATCCACAAAACTAATTGTTGACATCATGTGTTCGAATGTTTTTTTTCTTCATTGGCCATTAAATACAAATGAAATATTTGTCATGACTCAGGGGTTTACTGATTATTCAATTGGATATTCAGCTTCATTGGTTCATGCACAATGCATATAGGAGTTATTGATATGAGATATAATCATTATAATTATCTCCATATAAATGTTGAGATTAATGGAAGATAAAAATAATGTTTTTTGAAGGGTGAGACTGATGTGCTGTTGAGTGACAGATTGAGCATCAATATTGCATTAATTATTTCTGTTTTCTTAGTCACCACATCAAATTAATCACTTTAGTCTTGGTGACTTGGTATTGAACTGCTGGGAGCACTTAAAAACTAAGCCAACCATATGGTGAGTGGTTAAGAATATGACTCTGGAGTCCAATTGCCAGTGTTGAAATTGCAGCTCAACAACTAGCTAGTAGGGCAGGCTTGGGAAAATACCTTAACGTTTTAAAGTTTATCTTTCTTATTTATAAAATATATCTGATAATATCACCCTCATTATAAAGTAATTGTAAGGATTAAACAAAAATATAAATAAAATATTTAGCATAATATTGGTTCATGAAGTAATTACCTCTTAGGTTGGGGTCCTATAACAAAGTACCGCAGAATGGGTATCTTATAAATGACAGATATTTATTTCTCATAGTACTGGAGGCTGGAAATTTGACATCAGGATGCTGGCATGGTTTGGTCCTGGTGAGGACCCTCTTGAGGTTGCAGATGACTGACTTCTCCTTATGTCCTCACATGACAGAAAGAAATCCAGGTAGATGTGTAGCTTCTACATGAGCACTATTCCCATTCATGATGGTCGCACCTTGGTGATGTAATTACCTCTCAAATGTCTCACTTCCAAATACCATCACATTGAGATTAGACACATGGATTTGGAAGGGATACAAACATTTAGTTTGTTACAAATTATAAATCTGAGAATGAACTGAATTTGTCATTTAGATAGAACCTGTGAAAAATGTAAGTAGTCAGGGTTAATATTCAGTCTAGACTCTCTAGAAGAATGCCCTTACTGATGTGAGGTTATGTACACATTAGAAAATTCTCTATTCTTGAGCAGCATGCAGTATAGTAGAAAACAAGGAGGAAAAAAAAACATAGAAACAAAAAAATTTCCTTTGGCAAAGAGAAAAGAGGATCGCCCAAAATTAAAACATTGTAGCTATTTTCTTATTCTTCTGAAGTTGAGTCAATGGACCACTCAGTGAAACTGTAAAAGTGATTTTTTTGTTACAGTATTATAAAACATTTAATATTTAAGATAAGTCAGAACTTTTCTTAAAACAGACTCAGAATATTGTCATTTCCCTTTGCTCGAGGATATGAAGAGAAATGACTATATTTCTGACATTAGACATAGAAAACTTGGATCCCAGTACTAGTTGTACAATTACCTGTGACTTTGAATGAACTACTTCTCTGAATTTCAGATTCCTTTTGTAAAAAGAGTGAGCTGGACAGAAGCAACAATTTTCAAAATATTTTTCAGAAAAATTAGGTCTTTAATCCATTAAGTTTGGGAGACAGCACATTTTACATTTCCCTCTCAGAAATTCCTACAGCATCTGCATTCATTAAAAATTCTGAGCTGGGTCGGGCGCGTTGGCTCACGCCTGTGATCCCAGCACTTTGGGAGGCCGAGGTGGGCAGATCACGAGGTCAGGAGATTGAGACCATCCTGACCAGCATAGTGAAACTCCATCTCTACTAAAAAAAACAAAAACACAAAAATTAGCTGGTTGTGGTGGCACACGCCTGTAATCCCAGCTACTTGGAAGGCTGAGGCAGGAGAATGACTTGAACCTGGGAGGTGGAGGTTGTGGTGAGCTGAGATTGCACCACTGCATGCCAGTCTGGAGACAGAGTAAGACTGTCTCAAAAGAAAAAAAATAATTCTGAGCTCTTCTGAAGAAAAAAAAAAAAAAAAATAAGAAAAGCAAAGGCAGTTCAATTTTTGTTTTATCTCATTATTTTAAACTTGCTCATTCATAAAATCTTTTTGTTAACATAACATCTATTAATATCCTGAAAAACTACTACAGTAGTCAGTGAAATAATACTTTATTAGAAGATTTTTATGTTCTGTGTTTTGAAATATAATTATTGAACTCTGTTTTTATTATATGGAAGCTATATAATAACTCTGTGAGAAAACCCAATTGGTTAAATATTCTCAACTCATTTCTGCAAGTAAGGGTTAAAGGACAGGAGAACCCTGGGCAATTCATTTCTCATGTCTGAGACCCAAAGGGAAGTAGAAAGATAATTAAGTCTGATTCCCCAGAGTAGGGTAAAACCATCTTTTTTTGCTGTTCTGTAGTACATTATGTCAAATTCTTAGAAGAGCAGAGATGATCGAATGTATATGCATTTTAATAAATTATCTACAATAACCATGGAGCTCACTGAATATCTAAATCTACTTATTTACCATAGCGTTTTTGAAAATCTACTCATTAAATCTCAGTAAAATAGAGCTATTATTTTCCTTGTACAAATGCATTTAAAAAAGTACAAGAGTAGAAGACATAAGAGAATTGTTGCTACTTATTATGAACTTGGAAGCAAACTTATTCTTTAGTCATTCTAGAATGACACTTGCCTTCAGAAACCATAGTATAAGTTACCTTGGGTAATCATTAGGCCTGTGATTGAGCCCAAAGACTCACAATATATAGAAGTACATTTGAAATATTGGAATCTTTACTACCAAGCTCTTTTCTACCATTCAAATTTCTTCTGCTAATAAGCAATAGAATAGTATATGTTTGAAATAATTTAGCTATACAAATTTGTATTCTTGAGGTTTCCTTAGATTAGACTATTAATTTAATTAGACTATACTTTTCTCTACTTCAAACAACCCAGTTAAATGCCTTTGCTTATAGAGATTTCAATAGGTATAATGCTTGCATTAAGAATGTGTGTGAGACTGTTTATGTGCATGGATGTGTGTTTATGTGTGTGTGTGTATTTTGAGGCTTACTCTAACACTTGATAATCTCTTTTAAAGGTCATATGAAATACAATTTCAAGGTTCCACTCTATAAATATATAAAGTAGTCCAAATTTTTTTTTGAGATTACTCATTTCCTTCTTCTTGGCTCTTTCCCCCTTCTTGTATTCTCAGCCATCAGAAGCATAGCCTGCTATTATTTCAGTCCTGCAATAATTTTTGTTTCAATTCATTATCTGTCTTACCACTTAGAGTAGATAAGGTGTTTTCTACTACTTGCTTAAAAATACAAAATAAGTACACACTATTGCTACTTCTGTCACAATAATTATAAAATAATATGTTTTATTGAGTATTTTTTGCTTTACAAAACTATACTTACATATATTGTATTGAATTCTTTCAATGTCTGTTAATTAGTCAATTACTTTTTCATCCACAATCTCAGATAAGTTTAACAGCTTGTCTAAAATTTAACAGCTGGTAAATTACTAAGCCAGGATTCAAATCTGGGGCTGCCCCAATGTTCTTATTCTACTACAACAAACCAACTTACCCAACAATGACTATACACATTGTCATTCTGCCACCACATATGGTGTAGCACATAGTTTAACATACGGTATATTGTAGAGAATATTTCCTGTGCACTTGCAAAAAATGCAAAGTCTGATCTTTTTAGTGGTGTTCTATAAATGCCGGTTACATCAATTTGGTTGACAGTGTTGTTCAACTCTTTTATATCCTTACTGTTCTTATGTTTAATTTTTTTTTTCAATTACTAAGAGAGGGGAATTGAAGTATTCAACTCTAATATTGAATCATCTGTTTTTCTCTTCTGTAAGTTTCCACTTTATGTATTTTGGAACTCAATTGTCAAGTGCATATGCCTTTATAATTTTATATCTCCTGATGTATTGAACATTTTGTTATGAAATTATTCTTTTTGTTTTTAGGAATGTTGCTTAAGGTTTAGTGGAGTATTAATATAATGTCTCCAGCTCTTTTATAATTATAATTTCCATGGCTTTCCCTTTCTATCCATTTACTTTCTATCTATTTGTGTGGACTCTTGTAGACAATATATAGTTGAATTTTGCTGTTTCTTAAAATTTGTTTTTTGGATTTTATTTTATTTTTAATTTCAACTTTTATGTTAGATACAAGGGATACATGTGCAAGTTGGTTACATGGGTATATTGTACCCGATAGTGAGCATAGTATCCAATAGGTAGTTTTTCATCCTATGACTCCCTCCCTTTCTTCCTTCTCTTATAGTTCATAGTGTCTGTTGTTCCCTTGTTTATGTTCATGTGGTGTGTTCAATGTTTAGCTTCCACTCATAAGGAAGAACATGTGGCATTTGTTTTTCTGTTCCTAGGTTGCTTTGGTTAAGATTATGGCCTCCAGTTCCATTCTTATTCTGTTTGACAATCTCTGCTTTTGACTATTTTGTCCAGTCATAGTTAACATAATTGTTGCTAATATTTAGATTTCTATCTTCAATTTTATTTTTTGTGTGTCCCATGTCATTTTTTTCCCATTTATTTAATGTCTTCTTTTTTTGTTTAACAAATATTTTTCTGTGTACAGTTTTCATTTCTTTGTTAATATTTAACTATATATATTTTTAGTTGTTTAGTAGTTCCGGTGATGATAATATATACTTTTTTTAGCATCTTCTTCAGGTTAATATTGATTTATTACAACTTTGCTCCAATATAGGCTTCATTTTCTCCCTTGCCCTTTGTTCTAATATTCTCATATTTAGTACACTTATCTATGTTGTAAGTGTATTCTAGCAGTGTTATAATCATGACTTTATATAAACTTATGTTTTTCAAATAAACTAGAAGATAAAAAATATATGTAGTTTTTAATATTTATTCACAAACTTTTCACTTTTAAAGCTCTAATTTCTTCCTGTGGATTCAAGTTACTATTTGGTGTCATTTTCTTTCAGCCTGAAAGACTTTCTTTAGTATTTCTTGTAAGGCAGGTCTGATAGAAATGAATTATCTCAGTATTTATTTATGTATAACTGTCTTTGTTTCACCTTCATTTTTGAAGATTGTTTTGCTTTGTTGACAGAGTTTTATTTCTCCAGCATTTTGAATATGTCATTCCTCTGCCTTTTAGCTTCCATTGTTTCTGACAAGAAGTCAGCCATTAATCATATTGTTGTTCCCTGGTATGTCATAAGTCATTTTTCTCTTGCTGCTTTCAAGATTTTCTCTGTTTTTCACTTTCAGCAGCTTGACTGTGATGTGTGTAGTATTGTATCTCTTTGTGTTTATCCTGTTAGGGTTCTTGAATTTTTTCATCTATAGAATACATTTTTTAAGATCAAATCTAGGAATTTTCCAGCTGTTATTTCTTTGAATAATTTTTCATATTTCATTTTCTCTCTTCATTCAATGGCTTCTATTATGCATATATTGGTACATTTAAATTTGTCCCACAGTTCTTTGAACATCTGTTCGATTTTCTTCTTTTTCTTCTTATCTGGCCTCAACTTCTTAAAGAACACTGACAAAGCCCAAAGAATCTCTGAGCAGAAGATAAATATAGGAAGCAGAAACACCTATACCGTCAAAACCTAACACCTAAGGCTTATCTGTAAGTGAAATGAGAGGAATAGTGTGGCTCTAAATCTTTGGAACAATACTTGCCTACTCTACTCTGCAAAACCAACGCCGGGCAGTTAACATGATTGACCCATCCTCTTGAGATAGTAATTAGTGACCATTTATTCTTTTTCAAGCAAGTTTTTTGAGTGCATTTGCTGGCTTCAGGAGGAAACAGGCAACAGCAATCACATTTCCTATACCAAGTGGCTGATCAAAATGTTTCTTGCAAAATCAGAGAATACTTGCTCTGGGGAGAACCCTAGTAATTACATGCAGCATTTTCCCTGGACACGTTACTTGTCCTCTCTTGTGTCTCACTTTCCTGTAATCTATAAAGGGAGATAATAGTAGGTATTTTATGGCAGGACTACATAAGTTAATATATGTAAACAAATTTAAAAAATGTTTGGCACATGGTGAGAACTCTCCATGTATCAGTCTTTATGATTATATTTAAAATTTCTGTGGTATTTTATTAATAGAACTCCAGAGATGTACTAGTATACCAAGTGAAATGGCACTCCAGGTCATTTCTCAATATGACCATGAGCCAACCTCAGTTCTCAGGACTTGTATTAGTCATGTTGGGAGGATGGTTCCAATGATAAGTCCTTTGAAGAATCACCGTGACAATATTGTTCAGACATGGAATTCACAGTTGCCTTAAATGGTGTATGTATAATATAGCAATAGAATGAGTCAGTGATTAGGATGACATTTCACTTTGGTTATTTTTTAAAATTTTATTTGTTTTGAGACAGAGTCTCACTCTGTCGCCCAGGCTAGAGTGCAGTGGCCTGATCTCGGCTCACTGTAAGCTCCACCTCCCGGTTTCATGCCATTCTCTTGCCTCAGCCTCCCAAGTAGCTGGGGCTACAGGCGCCCACCACCATGCCCAGATAATTTTTTGTATTTTTAGTAGAGACGGAGTTTCACCATGTTAGCCAGGATGGTCTTGATCTCCTGACCTCGTGATCCTCCTCAGCCTCCCAAAGTGCTGGGATTACAGCCATGTTTGGTTATTTTTGAGAAAAGAGTCAACTCAATCATATAAAAGTTTATTTTGTAGTTGTAAACATTGCCAATGTGATGCTATCATCTGTCAGATCCTGATTTCTAAAGGCACCTGTGTGATGCAACACCAATACTAACAGAGTTGAGTTTTTATCAGCTGTTTTCCCTTCAGCAGCTTCTTCGCTCACTTCCAACAGTTGAATTTAAGCAGGAATGAATTAAGTACAGTTATTTCTAATGTGCTGATCAACCTTATAGCTGCCATTAAAACAAATTAACTGACGAAAAATGTTTGGCAAAGTGGCCAGAACCATAATGCCATTTTTTTTTTTTTTTTACTAAATACAAGAAAATATAAATCACCTTGGTAAAAACTATATCTTCTTTAAAAGCACTGAATCTATGAACCATTTGTAAAAGTTGCATCTAGAAAAGAATCAGTATAAATTATCTTAACTAGGAAGCCCTAAGTAACATTAACTAGAGCAATTGAAATGAATTTTACTACAATTCAGGTTCCCACAGAGGGCTTAATCAACCTTTATGCATAATAAACACTTAGTAAAGTATAATCTATTTGTGCAAAGGGCATGGGAAAGATGCTCTCCCCAGAGAGGCTGCCTCTTCACATAATAATTCAGAACAAAGGTCTAAAGAAAGCTTAGCAGTTCTAACATAAGCGTTTTAGATACTTCTGTTATGTCTAATATAAATTCTGGCCTTATTTTGGTACATTCAAGCATTAGATCATGAAAAGTTTTATGTAGCATTTGCAATTCTTCAAATCTTGTTAGAGAATGACGGTTAAATATATTTTTAGAGCTATCTTAAGTTTCTATAAAATCATAGTAGTTACAGATTTCCAATTCACGTTACAACACTTTCAACATTGAAAAAATATTTGAATATTATTATAAACAGTCTTATTATTGTTATTGTTTATGTATATTAACATATTTCATGATCGTTCTAGTAATTCCCCCAACATTAAGTGGTTTGCTAGAGCAAGGGATAAATAGATGCATGCAAGAAGCACCTCAGCAAACCTTTGTTGACTGACTGGCTGCTTTAAGTATACCCTGTTTGGAGTAAGTGTTTATTACCATCATGCTGATTATTGTTCCACAGAGACCTCGATAACTTAAAAACATGCTTGTCTTAATGTTACATCTTGTGCAGAAAGGAATGAGGGGACTCAGGGTGTTGAATATTGGGGACAGGTGAACATTTATAGTTTGCCAACATGTTTTTATAACCCACAGCAGACAGAGAGAAGACTTACCCTAATTATTTGAACAGTAGTTATCAGTAATTTCTGTGACTTCTGCCTGATTTTCTCTTCTGTATTGAAAAATGCCTAAGAAGGATCTTGGAAGTGCTATTTCCTATGATTTCAAGTGACTCAAAATTTGACTATGAAGCTCATGGTCTGTGAATGGGGCCTCTATCTTTGTTTAGAAGTTGCTGCCTCAGGTTTCTTTCGTTGTGTTTAGTATTGCTCAAAGGGTGATGTTGTATTGACATCACATAATGCCCTCTAAAGACTAATTTTGCTCATTATTTTTAAGAGTATTTACTGAGTGCTATAATAAATACAAGGTATAAAGTGGTGGACAAGAGACCATCACTGACCTCAAAGAGCTTTCTGGTGACTCTGACTTACTTGCTTTGAAGAGGGCTGCATCTTGGACATGTCTCGTGTTGCTTCCATTTCCACTTCCTTACATATACCATTGACCTTCTCTGAACAAATCCCTGTACTACCATGGTATTCTGCTTTAATTTCTACCATGCTTACTATTTACAACCCCTATTTATTGAGCTCTACTCTATGCAAGGCACTGTGTCAAGTGCCTTGGAGGGATTATCTCATTCAGTCCTCACAACAATGGGTACTACAATTATCTCTATTCAATAGATAACGAAACTGGAATTTGAAGAGGCTAAGTTTTATGGTTCCAGTTTACCCAGGTCTCACCCAGTGGAGCTGAAATTTAAACCTATGATAGTTTTACTATCCACAATAGTCCAACCCACAGCCCTTCGGTTGCAGGATGGCTTTGAATGTGGCCCAACAAAAATTTGTAAATTTTCTCAAAATGTTATGAGATTCTTTTTTTGCCTTTTTTCTTTTTTTTTTGCACATCAGCTATCATTAGTGTTAGTGTATTTTATGTGTGGCCCAAGACAATTCTTCTTCTATTGTGGCCCAAGGAAGCCGAAAAATTGGACACCCTTGACTAGAAATTAACACTTACTATGATACATTATCTCATATGCATGTTATTCTTCTTGTCTATTCTAGTAATCCTTACCTGGGAAAATTGTGTAGATACTGAATGGGCTAGAGAAAATGTGATCATTCGTGCTTTTCAACTTTTTTTTTTTTTTTTTTTTTTTTTTGAGACGGAGTCTCCATCTATCGCCCAGGCTGGAGTGCAGTGGCCGGATCTCAGCTCACTGCAAGCTCCGCCTCCCGGGTTCATGCCATTCTGCTGCCTCAGCCTCCTGAGTAGCTGGGACTACAGGCGCCCGCCACCTCACCCGGCTAGTTTTTTGTATTTTTTTCAGTAGAGACGGGGTTTCACCGTGTTAGCCAGGATGGTCTCGATCTCCTGACCTTGTGATCCGCCCATCTCGGCCTCCCAAAGTGCTGGGATTACAGGCTTGAGCCACCGCGCCCTTTTGAAAGAAAAATCTTTTCAACTTTAAGAGATTTTTTTCAAAATATACTCCTTAGATTTTCCTCACCTGATCTACCATTAGGTGTTTAGAGGGACTTATTTGATTTGAAGATACTCCCCAGGGGATTTTGCTTCATCATCTCTGGTTGGGAACCTTCAGGGAATTTGCTGCAGGTTTCCAGTTGGGACTCCTTGTTGGTTTCTGATTTTCATCTTTTTTCGTTGTTCGGGACATCTGGCTCTGTTTCCCAGCCCCACATTAGATGCAAATGCTCTGGCTTCTGGTGTGATCTCTTTCTCCCTTCAGCTGCCCTCCCAAAAGCTGCAGGCCTTCAGATTGGGCTCCCTCATGGTCTTCTCTGTCCACAATATAAAAAGAGTCTCTTTCTTTAGTTTCAATATCTTTTCCCTTCAGACTTTACCTTTTAATAGGAGCATGATAGATTTCAGACACATTGGTTACAGAAAAAGAGGTCCTAGAAAATGTTTGACTAGAAGTCAGTTCCTTGGATTAGAGAGTTCAGGGATGCAATTTGGTGTTTTCAGGTGACCTCTAAGTCATGTGAATATTTGATGGGAAAGTAGGAAAAAAGAGTTATCTGCTAACTTTGGAAATTCTGTAATTTGCTGGCATTATTTGATTAAATTCAGTTCTTACTCAATGAAAGGTATCATGAATGATATCAAAGTGAGTGAGACATACAAACACTGCTCTTAAGAAGACTAGAAGGAAGGATGCATGCAGCTAATTAAAAAAATGAGATAGGAACTATAGCTGAGGTTTAAAGCAGTGCCTCTGGAATCCTTAGAAGCTATTAACTTTTTAAGTTGTAGGTATCTTTGCCTTCAAAGGACAAAAACCACATTATGGCTCAGTCTCATGGAATAAGTAACTGTTAAACCACTAGGGACTCAAAGTAGAGAAGGAAAGGGGAGAGCAGCAAGAGTAGATGGTGGAGAGGAAGGAAAGGGTCAGGATGTTATTCTGCATTGAGGAGATTATCCATCTTTGACCTCAAGTCATACAATGTGTATCATTTATGGAGTTGACAAGTCTGATAGAAATTAGCTTATTTTGGTTTCTATTGACCCAGACTTAAGGACACAGGCAGGTTCTTTTTTCTTCTGGTCATTCAGGGCATTAACTCTGAATATGTTTTCCCAAGGGTGAAACACAACCTCTTTTGAGCAATGTCTTTTCAGCAAGTCGTCTATGAGGCTCAAGTTAATCTCAAGGCAAAATGACAATCAAGAGAATTAGATAGAACTATTATTTCCATCAGTCAAACCTTACATGTTATAGACCCACGACATCCAAAACTGAAAAAATAGAGCCCGTCATTAAAAATTGTTGTTGTTACTATTAATTATCATGATTAACTTGTCACCTGAAAGCTAAGTTTTAATAGCCAAATCTAAGGTTCAGCATCAGAAAGCTGTTTATTATGACTATATTTTATTTCACCTTTACTGTTCCACTATAAACACCACCACCATGTCATTATTGTCCTTTACCCCATCCTTTCCTCCTTCTTCAGTTGATCTTCTAACTTATGTTTCACTATCTCAATCTAAAGAAATTAGGCTAAACTGGTTAATCTTTTGTAAGAAGTAAAAATCTTCTTCCTACAATTTTCTTTCTAATCCTCTTTCTAAGGCTTGAGTTATTCCAATTTTGCTATTTTGCTTTGTTATTCCAATATATGTATTTCTCCTTGTCAAATATGCCCATTAGTTACATTTCTTTTTTTCAAGGAAGCCATTCATTATGCTTCTTGAGTAAAGAATGGAATTTAGGTTTCCCCTCAAATGTCAGGAATCCGGTTTTTTACTTATTTATTTATTTGAGACAGAGTTTCACCTTTGTTACCTAGGCTGGAGTGCAGTGGCACTATTTCAGCTCACTTCAGCCTCCACCTTCCAGGTTCAAGTGTTTCTCCTGCCTCAGCCTCCAGAGTAGCTGGGATTACAGGCATGAGCCAACATGCCCAGCTAATTTTGTATTTTTAGTAGAGACAGGGTTTCACCATGTTGGCCAGGCAGGTCTTCAACTCTTGACCTCAGGTGAGCCACCCACCTCGGCCTCTCAAAGTTTTGGGATTACAGGCATGAGCCACTGCACCCAACCCAGGATTCCATTTGGATCAGTGACTTTGAAATGATTGCAAGTACATAAACTACAATTTATTGCCACTTTAAAAAATATAACCTGATAAAAGGGGCACAAAGTCATTTATCACAAACAATGTAATGAATTATATCTATCTGCCTATCAGTCAATTCATCAGACGTTTACTAAAATACCCTTAGCTAATTTCTTGGCATATAAAGCTGAACACCAATGTCAGGTTTGAGCCCAATCTGAGGTTGACTGGGAATAGGTGGATGGCTGGCAGATAGTTGAAAGAGCACTCAGGGGGCTGTAGGCAGGTGAAACATGGCATTATTATGAGCCTCTCTCTGTTAACTTTTGTATTGGCTGCCTGCTGTGGCCACAGCTCCTCTCAGCAGCTGGCTCTGTGGCTCCTGCCACCCCACACCTGCAGCAGCATGCCCTGGCACGCTTGCTGCTTTCTGGCTCCCCTTGTCCTGCAAGGTGGCTGGCTTTCTCTTTGTCTGCCTGCAAGGTGGCTGGCTCCCCTTTACAGAGTCAACAATGAAGTTATATTACAGACAATAGTGGCTCAGAGCTAGGTATGAGCTTACACAAACAGGTTATATAATGCACAGAATTGTGCACCTGCACTCCAAACTTGCTTTGTCATGCTACACTGGATGTTTACCTCGGCCTATTCTTTACTGAAGCACAACCATTTTCCTTACACTTCACCTCCTAGGCTCAGGGAGACATAGGCTTTGGACATACAGGTCTGACATATAGGCCTGATACATAGGTTTTGGGCACACAGGCCTAACACGCAGGCTTGACACATAGGTTCTGGGCACATGGGCCCAATATACAGGCTAAGACATAAGCCTGACATATAGCCTCTGGGCACACAGGTCTGATACACAGGCTTGACACTGTGGTACATGTGGTGGGGGTACCATGTGCTCTCTTACTAACTAGACCCATCCATTATGGACACTATGGGTCAGCTAGGGGGCAGGAAACGACAGGTTACTCTTTGTCCCCTTGCCTGGTTGGAGAAGGTCATCCTTCTTCCAATAGTTCTTACCACATGGCTTGGCTCCACATGGGCCAGTGACCAGCTAACCAATTCTGTAACTTCTAGGTAGTTAACTACAAAGTTAAGCCTCGATAAACTGCCCAGTTATCAGTGTAGATAACTATAGGTGTCACTTCCTTGGTGATCACCATTTATAGTGCTCTGGGTTCAGCCCATTGACTACTTTATCCACACCCAGTATCAAACCATATGGTGTCAGTACTAGGCTGGACCATGACAGCAGTCCAGGCAGCAGTAGCACCCCAGCTAGAACCATCCATATACCATGCCTCATCAGGAATTGGGGGTTGCCCCTTTTTAAATGGTGATGGCTCGGGTCTAGGGGTGCTTCAGTCCCTATAGCCTTATCTTGCATTAGGACTATAGGTTCGAAGACTTCTTGTAATTCTGCTGCTAAGGGTCTTGCACACAGCATAATTTGCTGTTCTAAGTAGGTACTCCACTTTGATAAAGTGGATGTCTGTGCTGTCGCAGTCTAGGGGGTCATTATACATGAACACACCCATCCTGCTATTGGTAAGTTGTCTGCATGATGACTGTAGCCCATCCATTACCCTTTCATGAGCCGGAAGGGTGGCATATGCAGCTGCTAACTGCTTCTCTATCGATTAATACCAGACCTCAGCTCCCTTTCAAAGTTGGGCCCCAAAGCCTACTGGCATTCTAAAGTGCTCCATGTACTGCCATAGACCATCTGTGGTTACATGCATGTCAAGTTCAAATGAGTGCCCCAGGTTCATCACTTTTAGGGCTTGTGCTTCCTGAATAGCCCACTTGGCTGCCAGAAGGGCTGTCAGCCTCATTATCCCAATCCCAGGTAGCCTACCTTTTTTTGATCAATGAGTACAATGGTTTTATTATCTGAGCCAAATGGGGCACAAATGCCTGCCAATATCCTGGGGGGCCAGCAGTGAGGTCTGCCTCACTATTGTGGGCTGGGGATATGACTCTCAGGAATTTGGAAGACAATTCAGGACCTTGGACCCTCGATTCATTGATGGCCCAACCACATGCTGTCAAATGTTGTTGCGAGGGGTGCCGGTGCTTCTAAATATGCTAGAGAATCAGAGGTTAACATAATATCATCAACATAATGAGATAGGCAGACTCCCTTTGGACATTTCCAGGTGGTTAAATCCATGGCAGCGAGGTTATTACATATGGTGGGGCTATGTACATAGCCCTGCAGCAACACTGTGAGAGTTCACTGTCACCCTTCCCATGAAGGCAAACTGTTCCTGGCTCTTTGGAAAAGAATGCATTAGCTAAGTCCACCACAGAGTGGTATGTCCCAAATTTGTTGTCAAGTGGTCCATCAAATTCATGATAGACAGGATAGCTGCCAAGCTGTGTAAAACATCCATCCCCAGAATGTATTCATGTATGGGAGAGACATACATAGTGCATAAGCAGGGAGCCAAGCAGCCAATGCCAAGGTGCAAAGATTGGCATAGTTGGCAGGATCCTGAGGTGAGTGACCCTTCGGACCCCACTGACTCCAGGTCAGCCATGTGGCCGCAACATGGGTTGTGGTAACAGGTGGCAGCTGTGCTTCTCAGATGGGCTCCAGTGGAGACATGAGCAGGAGTGGATGGGTCCCCCATGAGCATGGTGAAGGTGCTGAAGCTCCTGGAAGCGCACACACAACACCAAGAAGGAGCATGCCTTTGCCAGCAGAGTCAGCGAGAGAGTGGAACTGCTTAAAGCTGTGTTTCACCTGCCTACCGCCCCTCGATGGTTCTTCGGACAATCCGAGCCAAGAAGCGGTGAGCATATTGGGAAGTACAGCTGCAGGTGTGGAGGTGGCAGGAACCATGGAGGTGGCTGCTGAGAGGGGCTGCCTTCAGAGCAGGCAGCTGAGACAAAGGCTGACAGAGAGAGAGAGGTGCATAATAAAGCCATATTTCACTTGCCTATGCCCACCCCAGTGAGTGTTCTTTCAACTACCTGCCACCTGTCCACCAACTCCCCTCAGACCTTACCTTGGGCTGGAACCTGACAATGAATTATAGCTGTCTACTTTATGTATTGCTCATGACTCATACAATATCATATTCACAAGGAAATACACCAGTAAACCTGCTTTCCTTAGAGCATTTGTAATGAGCCAATTAGAGAACAATGAGTTTAGGCTGTTTGATATTGATTTCAACTACAAAAGCAAGTCACAGATGAGAGAAATCAGTGTGGCCTTTGGTAATCAGGGAAGGATCAGCAGAGGAGATGGGACTATAAAGGAAACTCGAAGGATGATAGGTAATTAGATAAATGAAAGCAAACGGGAATGTCCTTCTAATTAGGAGAAGGGTGAGGAACAACTCCCTTTCCCTCAATGCTCAGGCTGGAAAGTGCCTATGTACTAGGTTGGTGCAAAAGTAATCATGGTTTTTGCATTACAAAAATGACAAAAACTGCAATTACTTTTGCATCAGCCTAATATTTTCAATATCATTATGACTGGGCCGACAGACCAGTTTGAAGCTGTTTTTTTCTGGTTGAATCCTTGCTTGTGGCAACATTGACAAATTATTCATTTCATCGTTTTACTTCTGTCAGTCAGATGGGCAAAAGATACAAAAACTGGCCAGACTCAGTGGATCATAACTGTAATCTGAGTGCTTTGGGAGACCAAGTTGGTGGATCACTTCAGGAGTTTGAGACCAGCCTGGCCAACATGGTGAAACCCCATCTCTAGTAATAACACAAAAATCAGCCAGGCGTGGTGGTGTGCAACTGTTAATTCCAGCTACTTGGAAGGCTGAGGCAGGAGAATTGCTTGAACCTGGAAGGTGGAGGCTGCAGTGAGCCGTGATTACACCATTGTACTCTAGCCTCGGCAACAGAGCAAGACTCCGTCTCAAAAAAAAAAAAAAAAAAAAAAAAAATACTTAGAGAAATCGTCCCATCTAAAGGGTATTCTGCAATGTGATTCATTTATCATTTTTATGTGAAGCAAGGGATGCTCCCTCAAGGCAGGGGCAGTTTTTATTTGTTTTGGGTTTTTTTCTTTTGTACAGCATACAGATAGTTTCTAGTAAGTGTTCAATAAATATTTAAGATATTGGGTAAAGGAGAGGGGAGAGATTATAATTCCCCATTGCCTCTTAGCAGGTAATTCTATGTAGGCCTCAGGAAAGTGGGGCTGAGAAACCTGCAAAAACTGATTAAAGAACATAATGCTGATAGATTATTTTGTTTTATAAAATCACAGACTGTCAGAAACTTTGCTATTAAAAAAACATGTCAGTAAGAAAGGAATAGCCCACTTTGCATAGGGGATTTGAGTCACATCGAAACAACCTGAATTGTTAAGCCATGTTCAGAGATTTAGATAAAGGGTTATGAACAGAACTTTCCAAATGTATTTTGCCTTTGTAATTTTCAGAAACATCATTCCACTTTGCAGCCCGACATTATATAAACCAATTTATAACAAGCCCTTTCTTTGAGTCTATCAAAACTCTGTGTCATTTAAATTTTACTTAAACTCTGCCCTTCTCCCAAATTTTACAGTAACTCTGTTTCTTCTTTTGTTTGATGAGAGACATTACATAGTTTCCTTGAAGGGCCTTTCCTTAATGCAGCAAGAAAATTAACCTAGTTTTGAGAAACAACTTTGTTTCTATGGTCTTTATCAGATGGAGTTTTTCAAACCTTAATATTTTAGATCAAGATTTTAGGGGAAAAGTAGTCTTTTTTTTTCACTAGCTGAATAGTATTTGTTTAAAAGAATCTTTCTTCAATAATCTTTCTTTCAACTTATTGTTAGTTTTTGCTCAATACTTTTTGTTTCATATAATCTTTGTTTCAAAAATACATGTATGTTTTATATTCATTGCAACACCATTTACAATAGCAAAGACATGAAATCAACCTAGATGCTAATCAACAGTGGACTGGATAAAGAAAATGTGGTACATATACACCATAGAATACTATGCAGCCATAAAGAGGAATAAAATCACATCCTTTGCAGCAAAATGGATGCAACTGGAGGCCATTATCCTAAGCAAACTAACACAGGAACAGAAAGTAATAATGCATGTTCTCACTTATTAGTGGGAGCTAAACACTGAATACACATAGCCACAAGGATGGGAACAGTAGGCACTGGGGACTACCAGAGTGGGGAAGGTGGAAGTTGGGTGAGAGTAGGAGGGGCAAGTGTTGAAAAACTGTCATGTATTATGTTCATTACCTGGGTGAAGGGATCAGTTGCACATCAAACCTCAGCAACATGCAATTTATCCATGTAACAAACTTGCACATGTACCCCTGAACCTAAAATAAAAGTAAAACAAAATAAAAAACAACACAAAAAAATCACCAAACCCCAAAACATAGGCACTGTCTCTACAGAGACAGTGCATATTTAATGTGAATTACAGAAACTTCAGGTAAATTGCTCCTTATTTAATGTGAATTGGAGAAACTTCAGGTAAATTGCTCCTTATTTAATGTGAATTAGAGAAACTTCAGGTAAATTGTTCCTTACAAAAGCATGCTTATGAGTATAATATCTTGGCCATTTCATTGGTTGGGGATAGAAGAAATTAGAACATTTCCCACTGCTATAGAACAGTTTTTTGTCTCTTTTAGTCACTTGTGCATCCCAAGTATCCAACACTGCTTGGCATGTATTATGCTCTCAATATATATTTATCGATACTACACCACACCACCCCCCCCCCCCCACACACACGTGTTTGTTGTGAAAGGCTAGAGGGCATAAAGTAAACATATAAAATCCAGTCCTAAAGAAACAAAGTAGAGGAAATTATTTGTATCACTGAATTTTTTCCCCATTTTTTGTAGCCTGACGTGACACTTTCCTCTAGTCATACTCTCCTCATTTATTATTCCTTCTGGACCATCATAATCTTTAATTACTTTTAGTTACTTATAAGATAAATCAAATCCTTGGCTTGTTATTAAAGATCTACACAATTTGACTCAAACTAGCTTTTCCTGTTTATGTCCTGTTACTTCTCACTAGAACAAGAAAGTAGTTTATTTTTAATTCCATCTTGTGGTGAGAACATTTTCTTCCCAGGTACTCATGTACTTCCATGACATTTATCCCTCCCTACCTATGGGTTCGAATGGCTAGTTTTGGCCAATGGATTGGGAACAAAGTGACATATGTTACTTCCAGGTTAAGGAAGTTGTGAGCTGTTGTGCCTCCTCCTTTTCTCTCTTTCCCTATATGATGTACTTGGAGGCTACATGTTGTAAATGGCATAACTACAGGATAGAGGAGGAAAGCTTGCTTATATCAGGATTTATATAGAGGACATGAGTGACAAGACTATTGTGCTAATTCACTGGAATCAGCTTTTGTGTGTGTTTGTATGTGTGTTATAGCAGTTAGCATTATCTACTCTACATGACACAACATTTATATTCAACGATTTTCTCCAATCTGGGGTAAACATTTTTCTACCGTATTTCATAAGACTCAAAAATATGAATAACTCTACCAATACTGCCTATGTAATGGCTCCAAATGAAAGGGGAAGACTGTTTTCCCTCCGATGACGCATTCCACATCTAGTCTGCAACACATTTCTAAAATGAGCTGCTAATGACTTAAGGAGTATGGTCTGGATTATTGTTTACCTCTTTCAGTTTAATTTGTCCCCAGTTTCATTATGGGTTCCCACAGCTTGTATTATGTTATGATTTCTACAAGATCTAGGACAAAATGCTTGCAAGCTACTCTCAGTGATTCATTCCAGGATAGATTTTTATCTTCTGAGCATTTCCACAAATAATTTTCTATTGGAAATGTCCAACATGTCAAGGCATGTGGATACTTTTCTTAATTTTTGAATAAAACTCCTTTCTAAAGGAAAGTAAATTGAAGTAAATCAATTCAAGCAAATCAAGGAATTATGCTAATGGTTATTAATGACTTGAACCATTGCTTCTCAGAAGTGGTCATTTAAATGATAATCTGGTGGTCGTCGCCAGGGAAAACTGTATCCTCTGTGGAACTCAAAATACCTCTCCTTGACCATGAAAATTGAGAATGTTTTGGGGCCATCCCGTGTTTCACATTGTATGTATATAACCCTCAACCTGGCCATCAGCATATCCAGGTGTGCACCTATCCACTTTCATCTCACATGTTTTTCTGTAATTTTATGTGCATTGCCAAAGGCATTGTACAGGACAACATTACCCTGTCCTAGGGCAATCTTGTCTCTTAAACTACTAGGGTTATTATAATGTCAGATGAATTCTCTTAAAATTACTAACATGAAATGAGCTCTTTGCCCTAGATTCAATTTTTAGATACTAAGTTTCTTTGAACATATTTCTATGTGTGAGATTAGGCTGGTTTGCTATTAGTCTCACTTGGCTCTTTTATGCTAATTGAGTTGATAAGATTGTTTTTTAAATTTTCTCTTCTGAATAGATTAGAAGTTTCATAACTGACCCACCAGGGAACCTCCCATCTAGTCTTGCACAAAAAAAAAGGGAAAGGGGTGCTCCTCTCTAGAACTTCGGCCACCTATCGTGTATAAAGCACTAAAGATGAGGCCATGTGTTACCCCATTACACCTATTATGTCTTTTTAAATTCCCCTATCATAAGCACACAGAACACGAATGGAATTCTGTGATAGCCCTTTCAAGGACAATGTGTCTGTGACTGACCAATAATAAGCTTCTCCCTAAGTGTATGTGAAAACATGATTCTCTTTTCCAAACTGAATTGTAGAGACTGTTAACTGGAGGTTTATTTCATTTTATACTCCTGCTCCGAAAAGTCAGGTGTAAGTCAAACTTTATTTGAAATGCACTAGGGAAGCTGGCTATGTAAAGAGACCCTAGGTTAATGCTTTTATGGTTTGAATAATCACCGTTGAATCAATTGGGAATTTTGTAAATTGGCTTCTGAAGGCAAGGACTGCCTGCAGTGAGTTACCAAGAGTTCCATGGCAATTGCATTTCTTTGTTGTACCTGTTGTAATATGCATGAGCTGACAGAAAATACGTGTCCTCCCTCCCTCTCTCCTTAGACTTTTCTTATTCTTTTTTATAGCTCCACCAATAATTACTATGATTTTATCACAAAGTTTTTCAGAGTCTTTGATAGTGATATTCACCATTGGGAGAAATTCTGCTACTTTGAAATCAACTGTAAGATACTTTTTTCTTTTTTTTTAATTCTACTTTAAGTTCTAGGGTACATGTGCATAACGTGCAGGTTTGTTACATATGTATACTTGTGCCATGTTGGTGTGCTGCACCCATCAACTCGTCAGCACCCATCAATTCATCATTTATATCAGGTATAACTCCCCAATGCAATCCCTCCCCCCTCCCCCCTCCCCATGATAGGCCCCAGTGTGTGATGTTCCCCTTCCCGAGTCCAAGTGAGCTCATTGTTCAGTTCCCACCTATGAGTGAGAACATGCGGTGTTTGGTTTTCTCTTCTTGTGATAGTTAGCTAAGAATGATGGTTTCCAGCTGCATCCATGTAAGATACTTTTAACGATAATGTTAGACTTACCTGGACCTAGATGACAGTCTTGCTGTGAAACTTCAAATTATTGCTATTTAAGTAATTTTTCATTAAAAAGGAAGCAAAATAAATAGAGAACTATTTTTTAAATGGGCTTGTTATTACCCCTATATTGTATCTGTAAATTATAATTTTATATTGAATTTGTCATTAATTTCAGTTTCCACAGGGTAATTCCAGGAAACATTGTCATTTCAGAGAGACCTATATTCTGAACTCTGTATTTTCCCATTTTAATAGATTAGTAAAATGATAATAACATATTGTAAATCGAGAACAGGATAGGTCAGGTAAACAGCTATATTTTTCAGAACAATGCCTAATTCATAGTAAGCTCTGTGAGTGATTGAGAGAATATGTGAGTGATTGAGAGAACGGATGAACTTGCTTGAGGTCAAAACCTATTAAGTGTCAAAACAACATCTGAGCTTAGGTTGCTCTAATTCATAAATCCTTTTATATACATTCAGTATCTTGAAGCCCAAACCTGATGAACTAAAAGTTGTCTATTTTGGATTCTTAGAGGCTTTACACATTTTTAATTTTTTAATTGCTCTTTTGGCCGAATTAAATGACAGTTGACAAAAAGAAGACGTAGGAAATGATAAAGAGAAGAGGAGATTAAAAAATGGTAATAGAAAGGTGATATTCATTGAGAAGTCCTCTTAAAGAATTGAGGAAAGTGCCCTGTTTTTCCATGACACTTAATAACACTCGTTTTGGAGAGTGACAAAGACAATAGATGACTAACATCATTGTAATCCTACATGCTAAAAACATTTATTCAGTTTATACACATAATGAAATGCTAATTATTACCAGGGAGTGAAGGCAGAACACACTTAAATCACTTAATCCTCAAACTCTTGTTAAATAAATGTTAAATTCTCATATAAAAGACACAGAAAAGTTACATGACTATTTTGCATGTACACACTGAATGAGGGATGGAACACATTATGATACTTAAAAAATCGTGAGTTGGTCCAGGAGCATGAATGTGGAGGAAACTTTAAGTATAAAATAAATTGCAGCATGATGTGATAGCTATGAACAGAATTCTCTGCTATTAACTTTAAGGTGGAACTAGTGTAAGATGAAGATTGCATAAGAAGTAGGAGAGTGAGTTTCTGATGGAAATAGAATGATTATCCTTTGTTATTTAACATTTGTTAAGGTATCGTAGTGCCCTAAGAAATTATGTTTAAAGTATATAATTTTTAAATAAGTTTTGAATTAAAATACTCTAAAAGTCTTCTTAATACATGCTTTAGAAAATAAAGTTCAAATCAAATATACACCATTGACCTGATAAAAGTCTTATGTCATGTTTCCTTATTAAGTTCTTAATCATTATTTTTGCCAGAAAGCTTATGTGAAATTACAATTTTTTAGAACCAAATCCTTTCTGATGAATTTGGAAAATAGAAGCACAGGTGTCAGAAAAGCTATATCTGCACAATATATTACATGATATAGTTGTATTATGCTACCTGCATTTAAGAATACTGTAATTTAAAGAACATTCCATGTCAATTTACAATATAATCAAGTTTTCATTTGAAAGGAAATAAAAGAAATCATGTATTAAATTTAGGGAGAAAAACATCTCAGAAACATTGTTATAAAATTACACTTTGTACTTCATGCATTCATTTGACAGAGGAAATATTTTCAGAGGATTGGGATTTGAATTGTCTGGAAATTTTTGAAAATGAAAGTAAATACAAGCAAAATCAGAAACTGCATGTCATAGCTAAAGTGAATGCACAGGTAACAGGGACAGTGTAAGGGTTACAGAGAGCAGTCTCAGAAACTCAGACACCTGGAGTCAAGTTCTACTGCTGCGGCCTGCTGTTGTATTACTTTGGGCAGCTTACTAAGCCACTCTGTGGCTTCTTCCTTTCTTTATCTGCAAAATGGGGATGATAATAGTGCCCATTTCATAAGATGGTTGTGAGGATTAACGAATATGTAGGAGAGTGTCTGACACAAAATGTGTTCCATATAAACAATTATTATTATTCCTCTTATCTGAGTGATGTTGAGGGGCAGGTAGCCACCCTGACACTGGGGGATCACTGGGAAACTGAAGAGTAGAATGAGGAGGTAATAAGAGCAAACATCCATTGCCCATCTGCTGTGTAAGAGGAAGATGAAGTTCACAAGCAAATGCAAGCCCTTAGTTCATGTCACACACATTAAACATGTAATACAAGAAATATATATGGATGGGAGGCAGGGAAATACTGGGTAGAACAGGGTGGTTTTTTGGCAAAGGCCCCAACCTCAAGCCTGGAAGCTAAGGTCCTAAGTGAGAACAGGCACTCCTGTTTTTGCATTGAAATGTTGCCTTTTGGCCTACCATGTCCCCCTATCATGCACCCATATAAACCCCAAACCCCAGGCTCCACAAGCAGATAAGCAATGAACAGAAGAGCAGCAGAGTGGCAGAGCAACACATCACAGAAGGAGAGAAGAGAAGTGCCTGAATGTGAAGAGGAGTTTGGCTGGGGTCTGTTGGAGAGGAGATTGGCTGTGGGATGGCCAAGCTCCAGGGGAAGATCATCTTCCCAGTCTATCCCCTTTCCAGCTCCCCCTCCATCCCACTAAGAGCCACTTCCATCCCTCAATAAAATCCCTACATTCATAATACTTCAAGTATGTGTTTTGACCTGATTCTTCCTGGACGCCTGACAAAGACCTGGGTACCAAGAGGGCAGGGTGCAAAAGGCTATTACCCTGACCCTCCACTGAGCTGGTTTAACACTTAGCTGTCTGCGAACAGCAATTGCTAAAAGAGCATTAATTGTAACACACCCCTAGATGCTAATATGAGCCGGATCCCAAAAGCACTCACCCTGGCTCCTGCACCTACCCATCTGCATGCTCCACCTCGCAAAATGGGTTTAAGCACACAGTGACTGAGCAAGTGAGCCACACCCCTGTCACAAATCCTGCAAGGGGGTCAAGGAACTCTCCTGTTTCAAAATTGCAATATTATGTGATAGCTATGAACAGACAGACACACATACAGAGTTTTTATTTAAAGATATAAAGGAAAAAATAAAATGATATATTTATAAAAATGTTTAAAAATCATCTTTAAAAGATTATAGAATATTCCTCATAACAATTTGACAGTAATTTCAAGGCTTCTAATATGGAACAAAATTACATGTACTTTTATAACTTGTAGTTACTGATAAAATTTATCTCTCTATAGATTTTGAAATAAAATTTATCTCTCTATAGATTTTGAAATAGCATTTGCACTTTGGGTATCAGATTATTTGCTTTATTTTAGTTTTCATTTTCACTATTCACTGAAGTCATCATTCTAAAAACAGGAGGCTGTTAGACACAAAGTCTGTTTTTATTTTTTTACATTATTCTTAGAGATGGGGTCTCACTATGTTGCTCAGGCTGGTCTGGAACTCCTGAGCTCAATCAGTCCTCCCACCTTTGCCTCCCAAAATTCTGGGTTACAGACATTGATCTATTTCTCTCTATTGCAGACATTGATACGTGAGCATTTTGTCATTTTTGTCTTACTTCCTAAGAAAACACTGAATATGTAATGTTATCTCAAACTTAAGGGGTGTGTGAGGGAGGATGAAGAAAACAACGACTGAAGGAGAAGGAAACTGACTTTAGAAGAAATGATTGAATATGCACATTGTACGTTAGAAGTAGTTTCCTCAATCCCTGAAGAAATTTCAAGTGAATCCAGAATAGCAGAGACTAAAAATAGCTGTAAAAACTTAACAGGCTACTGAGCAAAATAAATAATCAGGGTCTATCAATTAATGCAGCAAGAGAATTAATTATATATTAACCAAGTGAAAGTTTTCCTGAATGAAAGGCCCTGAAGGTAATTAAAATGAAATTAAAGCCTTCTGCTTGAACAGGAGCAGTGGCCTTTATTATTTCGGAAAAGTTAGAGGAGAATTTAACTAAATAACTTGATTAGAGATTTAATTTCAATTGTAGCATGAGCTTTAGAGCTGATGACAGAAATATCATATGAAGAGAGAGCCCCTTAGATGGGGTCAGTATTGAATTATTAAAGGAGAAGGAGGCATAGAAAACAAGTATACTGGTAGCTGGAAATGGGCAACAGTGGGGTGGAGTTAATGTGAACAATTAACAGAGAGTGGGAGGAAGGGGCTGGCCAACGACTACTGCTACCTACTGATGGCTGACAATCCCAGGAAAACCATCCTTGTGAAGTTTTGACTTCTACATTTTATCCTTGGCTTAGCCTCACCCATAATTTCTGGCTTATTTCATACCTAGAGAGAGTAAACTTAACTGTTAATTGATTCTTAGCAACTGCCTTTTTTTTTTTTGAATTTCAAGTGTACCTTTAGTTCTAAACTCTTTCGCAGCAAGTATCTTCCCATTTAAAAATAACTGGGAAAGAAAGCATATCTGACAAGACAGGACTATTGTGTTTCTGAAAAGCCAACTATCAGTGTTCTTTAAAGAACATGACTAGGGTGAGAAGACTGGAAAGAGGTTAATTGAAGTCAACTGTTATTTTATTGATCTGGATGAAGAGTTGTGGTTAGTTTTAAATTTTTAATATCTAATGTTTGAAATAGTTATAAGTTTCCAAAAAAAAAAAAACTTTGCTGGAACTTTCAACCTTGAAGTTTAGGTTAATTGTGGAGTGAAGAAACATATATTTGAAGCCATGATATTTCACCTGTTTTTGATACCCACCTGGTAAAAAGACATGAGCACTGTCTTTAATGAAACAAAAGATAATTTCACCTTTTCTACTGCTTTTTTGTCTATCTACAATTCTTTATCTCCTAAAGTCTGATTTACCTGGTTAATTTTTAGTCTGACCCAATGTTTTTCAGAGACATTGTTTTATCATTCAAGTCTAATTATAGACAGTTTAGGAAGGTTTTACCTTATGCTGTTTAAAGGACGCACAAGGCTTTGTTATTTCCTATCTAATCCACAAGCCTGTAAAAAACACCCATACACTTTCCCTGGTTGGGTTTAATTTCTGAGCTATCCCTAAAATATCTGCTATGGGCTTTTCAATACAAACAATAATATCTTCATAATGCCACTTAAAAATACATGTGTACTGCCAAGAGGAAGGATGGCCTTGAGATTGCTGAAGCTTTTTCCTATTAGAAAAACAGACACTTTTAATATATTATGTGCTATAGTTTTTTGACCCCTCCAAATCTCATGTTGATGTTTGATTTCCAATGTTGCAGGTGGGGCTTAATGGGAAGTGTTTGGAAGATGGAGGTAGATCCTTTATGAATAGTGAATCCTTCATTAATGTTCTCCCTGGGAGGGGAGGACTAAGCGAGTTTTTGCTTTACTAGTTCTCACGACAGTTCTTCCAAGAACTGGTTGTTACAAAAAAAGCCTAACATTTATTTGCCCTGCTTTTCTCTCTTGCTTATTCTTTCACCATGTGATCTCTGAACATACTGGCTGCTCTTTTCCTTCTGCCATAAGTGGAAGCAGCTTGAGGGACTCATCAGATGGCCTTTCCAGTAAGGCCCTACCTTACTTATTTTTAGAGATGGGGTCTCACTACCTTGCCCAGGTTGGTCTTGAACTCCTGAGCTCAAGCAGTCCTCCCTCCTTGGCCTCCTGTAGTGTTGGGATTACAGGTCCTATCACTCTGTGATACATGAACATTTTCTCTTCCTTCCTAAGAATACATTGGATACATAATGTTATCCCAAACTTAAGAGGGATGTGAAGCAGGATGAAGAAGGATTGAAGGAGAAGGGAGCTGATTTTAGAAGAAATGATTGAATATGCATATTGTACAATAGAAACAGTTTACTCGATCCCTGAGGAAATAGCACCAAGCTTCTTGTACAGCCTGCAGAACTGTAAGCTAAATAATCCCTTTTTCTTCATAAATTACTAAGCCTCAGGTATTCCTTTATAGCAACACAACAGACTAAGACATTATGTTTATGTTATCCTGCAAAATATAGAGAAGCTTATTAGGGTTCCCCAGAGGGACAGAACTAATAGGAGATATACATGTATCTATATATCTCTATGTATGTATGATCTATTTACCTATTCTTTCTATCTATCTATCTATCTTCACACATACATAGAGAAATAATGGCCTTGAGATTGTTGAAACTTTTTCCTATTAGAAAATAGACAGTTTTAATATATCTATAATATAGATATTTATATTAAATATAAATATATATTAGAACTGTCTAGTTTCTAATATAGATATTAAAATAGACATTTTAATATATGATGTATATATATCATAATATATCATGTGTTTGACTTCTCCAAATGTCATGTTGATGTTTCCAGCATAGCATCTCACTTCGGTGATCACATTGCCTTCATCTCATGTGTCAAGTCTCTTTCTGCATCTCTCTTATAAAGACACTTGTGTTATATTTAGGGTTTCCAGATAATTCAGGATAATCTTTCCATATTAACAGTCTTAATCACTTTGCCAAGTCTCTTTTTCAATGTAAGGCAATATTCACAGGTTTCAAGTATTAGCGACTAAAGATATTTGGAAGATGTTATTCAGCCTGCAACAGAGAATATATATATAAAATGAACAGAGAGTAGAGTTGTGGGACAACTTCAAGTGACAAAATATACCTGTAGTTTGAGTACCCGAAGAAGATAGAGAGGGTGCAAAATAAGAAAAGTTGAAGAAATAATAAGCAACTATTTTTCCAAAATTGATAGAAAATTTAAACTCATATATTTCATAAATTCAGTGATCACAAAGTAAAATAAATGTAAACAGAAACACGAACAAAACACCACCAAATTCTGAAACTATACCACATCATAATCAAACAGTTCACAGAGAAAACCTTTAAAAAGTATATGAAGAAAACATTACAAATGCCTTCTTCCAAAAGGCAAGTATTTTGTCCCATTCTGCAGATTGCCCTTTTACTCTGTGATGATAATAACAGGTATTTTGAATCACCTCCAATTCACCTCAAAGATTAGAAAAAATTCTTTTCCTTTACTTTCTACTTACATTTATTCAACTGTTATCTATATGCTAATGATTTCAGATTTATGTGTCTAATAAAGACTCTTTTGAACTCGACAGCCTATTTGACTTCTCTACTTAGATAACTAAAGATATCTCTAACTCAACTTGTCCAAATAGAATCTTGCTAATTTTCTCCCTAAACCAGTTTCTTTCCATTATTTCACTTTCTCAGGCCAAAATTCTTGGTCTTATCCTTGAGGCCACTCTTTTTATCCACCCTACATCTGATTTGTTGACTTTCCACTTAGAATAAATCCAGAATTTAACCACTGGAATGCCCAAGTCACAGTCACCTTTTGCCTAGATGATTGCAACAGCTTGTCAGATGGTTTCCCTTCTCTGTCCCTGACCTTCTCTAGTCTATCCTCAACACTAAAGCCAGGATGATCTTGGTAAAACATAAGCCAGATCATGTCTAATGAGCAGCTTTCTCTCTCAGTCACAGAAACATCCAAGTCCCTTACTGCTACCTACCAGACTCTAAGATGTGATTCCCCATGTCCTTTTTATTCTCCATATTGTTCTCTCCACTCTAGCCACATTGACCCTTTGCCATTCAAATATGCCAAGAATAGTCCTATGTCAGAACTTTTTCTTTCTTTTCTTTTTGCTTGGAATGCTCCCAACTACCTACACACCCCAATTCTGTATATTCTCTTCTTCTTCAAGTCTTTATTTAAAACTTGCCTTTTCAGTGAAGTCTTTTCTGGTCACCCAACTATGCTTCCTATTGCTAACCAAAATCTTTTATATGCTGTTCTTTGTCGGTCTCCATCAGTGGAGTGTGAGTTCCATGAAGGCAGCGATTTTGTCTGCTTATTTTTGTAACCCCAACACCTAAAACAGTGGCAGCCACACGAAAGCTACCCAATAAATATTTGGCAAATGAATATAAACAAAAGGCAGTGCATACAGAGGAAGAAGGATAAAGATGACAACAGATTTCTGGTTGCAAAAACTGTAAATGAGAAAAGAATGATGCAAAATTATAAAGTATTGAAGGAAAAACTATCCACCTAGAATTCTAGATCCAGTAAAAAAATATTTTCAGAAAATGAAGGTGCAATAAAGACTTTTCAAATGACAAATGAAAGCAAAATATTCACCTCCAGCTCACCTGTACTACAAGATACCTGGCAGAAAGTCTTTCAGACAGAAGAAAAATAACAAATAGAAATATGAATGTGCACAAAATAACAAAGAGCGTTGGGGATGGCAAATGCATGTGTAATCATATCAGGTATTTTATTATTTTAAGAATTTCTTTAGAGTATAAAAAACTGCTTAAACAAAAATTATAGCATTGTAACATGGAGTTTATAACATATGTAAAAGTAAAAGGTATGACAAAAATCACAAACTTAGGGAGGGAGAATTAAAGCATATTATTTTAAGGTATATATACTTACTATACATGAAGTTTCATAATATCACTTGAAGGTCAACAGTGATAAGCCAAAGATGTATACTATAAACTGTAAAGCAATGACTAAGAAAACAAATGAGATATATAATCATAAAATTTTTCAATTAATCCAGCAGAGGGCAGATAAAAAGGAAAATGGGAACAAAGGTTAGAAGAGACAAATTAGAAAACAAATTACAAGATGAAATATATAAATACAACTATATCAATAATCACAGTAAATGGCATAATCTATGTTTACTAATTAATAAAGATAGATTGAATAAAAAATCTTTTTATAAGAAATGTGTATCAAATATAAAAACACAAAGAAGTTAAAAGTAAAAGGATGTAGTACCATAAGCAATATAAAGTCTTAGGGCTGTATTTATGTCAGACGAAGTAGATTTCAAAGAAAATATTATTATCAGAGATGAAGAGATAATTTTATAATGAGAAGTAGGTCAATTAATCAAGAATATGTAATATTCTAAATTTTTATTTACCTAAAAATAGAGCTTTCGAAGTCAAGAGACAAAAAAATTATAAAGAGAAATAGACATATTCACAATGATAGATGGATATGCTAATGCCATTATTTTAATAATTGATAGGCCAAGGAGATAGAAAGCCAGTAAGAATATAACAACGCAGTCAACTAAGTTGAAGATACAACACCACAATCGGCCCAAAGACCTAATTGACATTTATAGAAATAATTTATCCAGTAACAGATGATTACACATTTAAAGAAATTTAAATGGATCATTACAAAAGTAGACCATATTCTGGGTCAAAAAAATACATTTCAGTAAATTTAAAAGAATTCAAGACATACAAAGTATGTTCTCTCACACTAATGGAATTAAATTAGAAATCAATAACAGAAAGATATCTGGGGAAAGCTTAAATATTTGAAGGTAAATTGCACACTTATAAATAACCTACGAGACAAGGAAGAAATCAAAAGCCAAATGAGAATTAAAACTCAGCATAGCAACATTTGTCAGATGCTGACAAAATCGTACTTAGGACAAATTTACAGCATTAATCACCTATATTACAAAGGAAAGTGTCAAGTTAGTAATCTCATTTTCCACATTAGGAAACTAGAAAAAAAGAGCAAATTAAATTCAAAAATTAATAGAAGAAAAGATATAATAACAATAAGGGTGCAAATCAAGGCAACAGAAAACATAAACACAACAGAAAAAAAAAACCCAAAAAATGATTCTATAAGAAGATAAATAAAATTGATAAATCTCTGGTCAGACTGTTAACACATGCATATACAAATGACAAAAGCCACATATTACCCATATTAGAAGTGAGGGGGTGATATCAGTAGAGATCTTGAATTTGTGAAAAGAATATTAAGGGAATATTATGAATAACTTTATGCCAATACATTTAGCAACTTACATAAAATGAACAATTTCATACAAATTACCAAAGCTCACACAAGAAAAAATAGCTAACCAGAATAGCCTATATCTATTAGAGAAATTGAAACTGTAGCTAAAAACTTCTATTGTATGGGGAGAGCTTTTAGTCCAGATAGCTTCACTGGTGAATTCTACCAAACATTTAAGAAAAAAATAATACCAGCATTACAAAATTCACATCGAAAAGAGGAGGGAATATTTTCCCCTCATTTTGTAAAGTCAGTATTATCCTGACACAAACTTACCTGAAGACATTACACGGAAAGAAAAACTACAAATCAATCTTTTTCATGATGAGAATGCAAAGTTTTAATGAGTACTTTTTGCAAATTGAATCCATCAATATTTAAGAGATATTGAATTATAACCAAGGAGGATTTATACAAAGAATGCAAGATTCTTTTAATGTTAGAAAAATCGGTGTAAGCATTAAAATAAACTAAAAAGAAAAACTACATAATCATGTCAATAGATGTGGGAAAAGCATTGAAAAAATATTCATTATCTATTCTTGAGAAAAATTCTTAGAAAACTAGGAGTTTAAGGTAATTTACTGAAACTAATAAAGGGCACATACTAAAAACCTATTGTTAACATGCTATAAAATTGTGAAAGACTAAATGCTTTCCCCTGAGATTAGGTACAAGCAAGATCAGGTACAAGACTTTTATCACTTCTATGTAATATTGTAATAGTGTTTCTATAGTAATAAAGGAAAAGAAAGAAAACACATCCAAATGGAGATGAAATAAGTAAAATTGTCTTTATTTGCAGATGAATGATTATGCAGCAAATCAGAGGAAGTATACAAAAAAAAGTCTTGAACTAATAAGTTTACTAATTTTGCAGGATAAAAGACACTATTAAAAAATCTATTTTATTTTGTATTCTAGCAATTGATAATCAGAAATTGAAATAAAAATAATATTTATAATAGCATTGAAATATGAAATAGAGAAAAATTTGACAAAGAAGTAAAAAACTTGCATAATAAAAGTGAGAGCATGTTTCTGAAAGAAGTTGAGAAGTATACTGTGTTCTTGATTCAGAAGATTTATTATTATTAAATTTTATATCTCCTGAATTGATCTATAGATTCAAAGCAATTCCAATAAAAGTCTCATCATTAGACATTAAGAAATGCAAATGAAAACCATAATGTGATTCCATTACATATCTATTAGTATAAGATTAAACAGATGGGCCATACCAGATGTTGTCAAAAATATGAAACAACTGGAACCCTCTTATATTATGGACAAGATTCTGAAAAAGTGTAACTACTTGGGGAAACTGCTTGGCAGTTTCTTTAAAAAGTTAAATGCATACCTACTCTATGATGTAGCTATTCTACACCTAAAGCCTATACAAAGACATGTACACAGTGTTCATAGCTGCTTCTTTTGCAATAGCCCCAAACTGGAGACAACCTAAATGTTCATCAATACCTGTTGATGGATAAACAAACTGATACATCCATATACAATGAAGTACTGCTCAGCAATAAAAAGGAATGAGCTCTTGATAAATACTACAATGGGAAGGATCCCAAAATACCTATGTTGAATGAAAGAAGCCTACACATACACACATACACACACAAAGCACATAGTGTATGATTACATTTCTGTACAATTTTAGTGTTTGCTAACTAATATTTAGTGACTGATAGTAGATCAGTAGTTGCTTGTACATGGTGGGGACAAAAAAGGGTGGAATGGAGGGATTATGTCAAAACTTATCACTGTGTAACACTATGTGCAATTTATTGTATGTTAATTACTTAATTACCTCAATAATGCTGCTTTTTCAAAAAAACCTGGGGTAGAAGCAAAAATATTTTTAAAAGTCTATAGAAAGCCTTTGCTTTTTAAAGACATTCAAATATAACTATTTGTAAACCTTTCTCTAATTATAGATGCATTACAAATACAAAAAGAAACTTTTCTATTCAGACTTGATTTTCTGCAAATACTGTATCTGGATCACAAGTATACTACTAAAAATAAAACAGAGGTCAAAACAGATCAGGAATTCAAAGCATGCTAATTCAAAATGTAATTTTTGACATTTACTCGAGACAAATATCTTTCCTTCTGCATTCGTACAGAATTAAAAATTGACTAGGACATTAGTGAAAACACCCAAGACTATACTGGAGCTGAAATGTAAAACTAAGGTGGCAAAGGTTCAATGATTTATGAATACAGTCTGGTTCAGTAAAAGGAGAAGTGAATTAAAGAATCTCAAGCATATAGCTTGCTGAATAATTTCTCACTCTAAAATCCACTCTATAGACAGAAAATTGACCAAAAAGAAACAAAACGTTATCTAGGAAAAGCTAAAAGGAAAATTCGTCCCTCCCTTGTCAGTGTAAGATTATTTCTTACCGTGAACTTGCTTTTTCTTTGACCGGACATGGTTTAAAAAAATCTCTATAAATGGATTTTCATTCAGTTTCATTTCAATCACTTCCTTTGGGAATCTCTTAAGTTTATAGTCTTGTATGTCATTAAAATAGTGATCTTTAGTATAGTTAGTTTTCAATTTTATGTAATCAACTTCACCTCATCTACTGATGGTTTTAGATAAACTTTGGGATTTATACTTTACTGATGTCATCTACCCAGTTGATCAACATTATCCAGGCTCCCAAGAGCTTCTACTTTTTCCTTTGGCTACCTTTCATTTGGCTGTTTCTCTGGTGATTTACAGTTTATTTGTTTGTGAGTGTGTGTGTGTATGTGTGTGTGTGTGTGTGTACGTACTCTCTCCCTTATTTATTAAATCTCCTTTAATTTTAATTAAATATGGTAAATGTCACATAGTATGTTGACTTCTTTGGCAGCTTAAAAATTATTTAGTAGGGAGAAGGTAAAAAGATGAACTAAAATGGGATTAGTGTTTCTCTGCAGTTCACTTATTTGCAGCTTGCTTTTTCCTACGAATGGGCTTAATTTCTGATTGGTCTTGATTTTTAGAAACTATTCATATTTCCTTTAAGAAATCATCATCATTTCTTTATATTAATCAGTAAATATTCTATCTTCTGAAACTTTCTGCATTGCACCTACAGACCAAGATCCCATTACCAAGGAAGTTAGTGTTGCTTCCTAAGTGACAGGGTAATTATCCTATGGTGCTTTTGCTGTGTGCTAACAACAAATATGGGTAGTGGTTTAGGGTTAGTGGTGAGAAAGGACATGGCAAAAGGTGGTCAGTGAAATATGTATTTATTCATTAGTTTCACCAGAAAAATATGTGTTGTACCCACTTTAGGTGGGGTCAAATATTATTCAGAAGGGCCAACAAGTACTCTTGGTATTGCAACAGTGAGCTAAGGGCTAAAATGAATCGTGTATTCATTTTACATTATGGGATTTTACATTACAGGATGTGGTCATCCTGTTCTAAGCACCTTACATATGTTAACTTACATAGTTCTCTCAGTGGTTCTATGGAATAATTGCTATTATTTTCTTTACAAATTAGAAACAGGTTCAGAAAATTTGAGAGATTTTGCTAGGTTCACATAGCTGGCAAGTAGTGATGTTAGCAGTGGCAAATCTGTATGGGTCTGCAGCAATCTCAATTCTTGCCTCCTCAAAAGAAAGAATTTGACTGAGGTGTGTAAGGTGGAGGAAAAGACCAAGGCAAGTTTTAGAGGAGTGAAAGTTTGTTATGAAGTTTTAGAGCAGGAATGAAAGGAAGTAAAGTTTACTTTGAAGAGGATCAAGTGGGTGACTTGAGAGATTCAAATGCATGGTTTGACCTTTGACTTAGGGTTTTATATGTTGGCACACTTCCAGGGGGTTGTGTCCCTTCTCCCCTAATTCTTCCCTTGGGGTGATCTGTCCTGATGCACACTGGCCTGTCAGTGCTTGGGAAGGGCTGCATATGCAGTGTTTATGGAAGTTGTATACATGTTCAATTGAGGTGTTTTTCCCTTACCAGTTGAGTGCTTCCTAGAGGAAGGTTATGTATCAGTTCAACTCTGCCATTTTGCCTCACAATGCACATGTTTTAGATCACTCGCCCTACTACTGATCTTATTGGGAAGCTGCTTATCACCAGGTTCAAGTATTTTCTGTCTGTTGGGAGAATGCCCTTCTCTGGCTCTGGCTGTGACCAATTATTATTCGAGAGAGACAGTTTAACAACTGTCTGATCATCACCTGATAGTTGTTTGACATTCCTGGTATTGGGGGTGGAGAGTTCTCCTGCCCTGCTCATTTCTGACTATTAATACCTGCTATAGAAGATGGCTGAATAGTAACAGCTCCAGTGTACAGCTCCCAGCGTGAGCGACGAGAAGACAGGTGATTTCTGCATTTTCAATTGAGGTGCCAGGTTCATCTCACTGGGGCTTGTTGGACAGTGGGTGCAGAACAGTGGGAACAGCCCATGGACTGTGAGCCAAAGCAGGGCGAGGCATTGCCTCACCCAGGAAGCACAAAGGGTCAAGGAATTCCCTTTCCTAGCCAAGGGAAGCCACGACAGACGGCACCTGGAAAATCGGGTCACTCCCACCCTAATACTGCACTTTTCCGATGGTCTTAGCAAACAGCACACCAGGAGATTATATCCTATGCCTGGCTCAGAGGGTCCCACACCCAAAGAGCCTTGCTCACTGCTAGCACAGCAGTCTGAGATCAAACTGCAAGGTGGCAGTGAGGCTAGGGGAGGGGCGCCTGCCATTGCTGAGGCTTGAGTAGGTAAACAAAGCAGCCAGGAAACAAGAACTGGGTGGAGCCCACCGCAGGTCAAGGAGGCCTGCCTGCCTCTGTAGACTCCAACTCTGGGGGCAGGGCATAGCTGAACAAAAGGCAGCAGAAACTTCTGCAGACTTAAACGGCCCATTCTGCCAGCTTTGAAGAGAGTAGTGGATATACCAGCACGGAGTTTGAGATCTGAGAATGGACAGACTGCCTCCTCAAATGGGTCCCCGACGCCCCGAGTAGCCTAACTGGGAGGCACCAGTTGGTCCTGTGGGTGCCCAGAAGTCAAGATTTGAAGTTGGCAAATCTCTTACTAGATTTCAGAGGATGTATGAAAATGCCTGGATGCCCAGGCAGAAGTGTACTTCAGGGACAGAGCCCTTATGGAGAACCTCTCCTGGGATAGTATGGAAGGAAAATGTGGGGTTGGAGCCCCCACACAAAATCCCCACTGGGGCACTGCCTAGTGGAGCATTGGCAGTACCCTAGTGGGGCACTGGCAGCGTCCCAGTGGGGACTCTGTTTGGGGACTCTAACAGTGTATTTCCCTTCTACACTCCCTAGCAGAACCCACAACTGCACAACACCACGTCCTCCAGACCCCAGAATAGAAGATCTACTGACAGCTTGCATTGTGCACCTGGAAAAGCTGTAGACATTCAATACCAGCCAGTGAAAACAGCTAGGAGGGGTGCTGTACCCTGCAAAGCAACAGGGACAGAGTTACCCAAGGCTGTGGGAGCCCACTTCTTGCATCAGCATGACCTGGATGTGAGACATGGAGTCAAAGGAGATCATTTCAGACTTTTAAGATTTGACTGCTTTGCTGGATTTTGGACTCGCATGGGGCCTGTAGTCCCTTTGCTTTGGCCAATTTCTCCCATTTGTAATGGGTGTATTTACCCAATACTTGTACCCTCATTGTATCTAGGAAGTAACTAACTTGCTTTTGATTTTCCAGGTTCCTTCATGGAAGAGACTTGCCTTGTTTCAGATGAGGCTTTGTGGACTTTTCAGTTAAGGTTGAAGTGAGTTAAGACTTTGGGGGACTGTGGGGAAGACATGATTGGTTTTGAAATGTGAGGACAGGAGACTGGGGAGGAACCAGGGGCAGAATGATATGGTTTAGCTGTATCCCCACTCAAATCTCATCTTGAATAGTAGTTCCCATAATCCCCATGTGTTGTGGGAGGAGCCTGGTGGGAGGTAGTTGAATCATGGGGATGGTTACTTCCATACTGTTCTTGTGATAGTGAATGAGTTCTCACAAGACCTGACACCCTTATAAGGTGCTTTCCCACACTTTATTCAGCACTTCTTGCTGCCACCATGTGAAAAAGGACATGTTTCCTTTCCCTTATGTGGTGTTGTAAGTTTTCTGAGGTCTTCCCAGCCCTGTGAAACTGTCAGTCAATTAAACTTCTTTGCTTTATAAATTACCTGGTCTCAGGTATGTGTTTACTAGCAACGTGAGAATGGGCTAATACATAAAGTGAGGAAGAGGGAGGACAGATACTTGCTGACAAACTAGGTTCTGACATCTCTTCATAAAGTTTTGGCATAAATATCACTCCAGGCTTTCCCAGTGACATGTGGAACTCACAAATTATTTACTTGACAACCTATTGTAGGCAAAAGGGGACAAGAGCCAAATAGAGAGTTAATGTTTTCACAAAGCTTGCTAGATTTACACTTGAATGCCTGATGAAAGAAAAAAATCAAGAGAAATTTTCAGATTTTGGGCATGCAAGTGTATAATAGTATTGCTGAACCTTATATAGGTGTAGTATCAAACAAAACCTTAATTAGCCAGTATGAACACACTCTTAAAAAAAGAACTCTAGCAAGTTCTTCTATTATAAATTTGAAAACTGAATGCTCAGTTAAAATTTACTTTTGAAAAAGCAAACTTGTAATCTCAAAATTTAAGGAAAACGGTACTTTTCTTTGTATTAAGTAATAAAAAAGACAATTTGTGGCACATTAATATAATAATGCTCTTCACTACTGAACCTCTTTCAACATTGACATCAATTTTGCCAATTAAAAAAATCCAGATGAAGTAGAGAATAATTAATCATATACTACATTAATATGAACTAAAAGTCTATACTTACTTTCTAAAAAATTAACTAAGGAAGTGAGGAAAATATCAATGTCGTATATAATATAAATGTGATTTCCTCTTTAGAGATTTAAGACATCTCAGCTTGTTACTTTAGGGAAATGGGTGATGGAATTTTAAAAGCTGGAGAATAAATTGACAGCCTTGTAATTTTCTGAGAGTACTACTCAAGTGGTAGCAATTATTTTAAAAGATTATTGTGAAATGTGTGAAACCTGGAGGGCACTTAATGATGTCTAAAAATGTACCGTAGTAATAGGTGAGGATGTTCTTTCTGTCCAGCTTCAGCAGTCATGACACGTCTGCTTTACCCCATCCCTTTTGGCTCTCACAGTTCCAGAATGTCACAGGTTGAGGAGCCTTTCAGGATTAGCCCATAAGTTTTCATATACTTTGGAAGATAGAAGGAGGATTCCCCAAAACTGATCTAGGAGCATCTCATTTCTCAGGGTTGACAAGATTTTAGGTGGATTAGCAAACTATCTAATGGTTGTGCAAACTTTGTATTTACTTTTTTGCAGATACAAAAAATGTAAATGGAGACCATAATTATATTGGTCTGAGGATACCACACATCAATAAATCACAGTAATATATCATTTTTATATTCAAAATTGCAGTCTTTCACTTTCAATTATATTTATTATTCTCAAGAATAAATCTCATCTAATGTTTACCTTACAACTTTGACAGTGACTTTTAGATGAAAGAAATAATGTTTTCACTGTGACTTGGTAGACTGTCAGAACTGCTATTTGCCAAGCCTTCACCATATGTTGGGCATGATAAATACAAGAATATTGAAAGCTAACAACTTTTATTCCCATTTTCAGATGGAAAAGAGAGACACAGTACAGTTAAGTAACTTGTCCAAGTTGGGAAATTAGACATTTCTATTTAGAATCTAGGTCTGTCTGACATTGCATACCCACACAGGTTTTTTTTTAAAGAGAGCTTTTAGGTTGGAGGACAGTTTAGAAGACTCTTTGACAATGAAAAGATTTAGCTCTGGTAATATGACTTTGGTTTCATATACAAAGAAGTATCTTCTAAAGAGATGAAGTTTTAGCTTCCTTATATTTTCCCGAACTAATTTGTTTCCACTCATGATTTATCCTCAGAAGTTGGTGCAAGGTTCTTTTGTTTTATATGCTTGATCATTATTCAAGTAAGCATGGTTTTCTCTAATCTAAATCCATGTAGTCTATTTATAATTTTTAAAAATAAGAGTATCTTTACGAGGAGTTTTAGGTTCACAGCAAAATTAAGATGAAGGTATAGAGATTTCCCATATCCCTCCCATCCACACACATGCATTGCCTCCCCTATTATTAACATTTCTTACGAGAGTGGTGCATTTGTTACAATTGATGAACCTGCATTGACACATCACAATCACGCAAAGTCCACAATATACATTTGGGGTTCACTTTTCATATTTTCATGGTTCACATTCCATGGGTTTGGACAAATGTATAATGACATGTATTTACCATTATAATATGATAAAACATGACAGTTTATGATCCTAAAAATGCTCTGTGCTCTGACTTTTTATCACTCTCTGCTCTAACCCCTGGCAACCTCTGGGAAATTTTTACAGTTTCCACAGTTTTATCTTTTCCAGAATATCACATAGTTGAAATCATACAGTATATAGGCTTTTCAGGTTAACATTTTTCACTTAGTAATGTACATTTATGTTTCTTCATGTCTTCTCATTGCTTGATAGTTCATTTATTTAAAAAATTATTTTAGATTCAGAGGGTACACATTCAGCTGTGTTACAAAGGCATATTGCATGATACTGAGGGTTGGCGTATGATTGAACTCATCACACAGGTAGTGAACACATTATACAATAGTTTTTAAACCCTTACCCTCCTCCACACTTTCCCCTCTTATATTCCATGTTGTCTTTTATTCCCATTTTTATATCCATGTGTACCCGATATTTAGCTTCCACTTATAAGTGAGAACATGTGGTATTTGGTTTTCTGCTCTTGTATTTATTTTCTTAGGATTATGACCTCTAGCTGTATCCATATTGCTGCAAAGGAAATGATTTCATTTTTTATAGCCATATAGTATTCCATGATGTATATGTACCAAATTTTCTTTACGTAGTGCACTGTTGATGGGCACCTAGGTGGATTCCATGTCTTTGTTGTTGTGAATAATGCTTTGATGAACATATGAGTGCATGTGTTTTTTTGGTAGAATGATTTATTTTTCCTTGGGTAAATAGTAATGAGATTTCTGGGTTACATGGTAGTCCAACTCTTAGTTCTCTGATAAATCTCCAAACTGCTTCCCACAGTAGCTGAACTAATTTACATTCCCAGGAACAGCATATAAGCGTTCCCTTTTCTCTGTGGCCTCACCAACATCTGTTACTTTCTGACTTTTTAATGATAGTCATTCTGATTGGTGTGAGATGGTATCTCCTTGTTGTTTTGATTTGCATTTCTCTGATGATTAGTGACATGGAACATTTTTAATTTTTTTTTGGCCACTTGTATGTTTTCTTTTGAGAAGTGTCTTTTTATGTCTTTTGGCCACTTTTTAATGGGGTTATTTGTTTTATGTTTGTTGAATTGCTTAGGTTCCTTACAGATTCTAGATATTAGTTCTTTTTCAGATGCATAGTTTGAAAATATTTTCTCCCATTATCTAAGTCTTTAATTCATCTTGTTAATTTTTGTATATGGTGAGGGAGAGGCCCAGTTTCATTCTTCTGAATATGGTTGACATCCTACTGATTTTTATATATTAATTTTACGTACTGAGACTTTGCTGCAGTTATTCATCAGGACTAGAGATTTTTTGGCAGCATCTTTAGGAATTCCTAGGTATAGAATTACATCTTTGTGAAGAGAAATAATTTGACTTTTTCTTTTCCTGTTTGAATGCCTTTTATTTCTTCCTCTTGCCTGACTGCTCTGGCTATGTCTTTTAGTACTATGTTGACTAGGAGTGGACATCCTATTCATAGCGAAGGTGGACATCCTTGTCTTATTACTGTTCTTAGGGGAAATGCTTCTAGATTTTGCCTGATGTGTATGAAGTTGGCTGTGTGTTTGTCATAGATGGCTCTTATTATTTTGAGATGGGTTTTTTTTGACATCTGGTTTGTTGAGGGTTTTTTCATGGAAGGATGTTGGGTTTCATTGAATGCTTTTTCTGATTCTATTGAGATTATCTATGATTTTTGTTTTTAATTTTGTTAATGTGGTGAATCACATTTATTGATTTGTGTGTGTTGAATCATCCTTGCATCCCAGGAATAAAGCCCATTTCATGGTGAATTAACTTTTTAACGTGCTGTGGCATTCTGTTTGCTCATATTTTGTTCAGGATTTTTGCATCTGTGTTCACGAGGAATATTGGCCTGTAGTTTTCTTTTCTTCTTGTGTATTTGGTAGATTTTTGGTATCAGGACAATACTGGTTTCCTAGAATGAGCTAGATCTCTCTCTGTCTCTCTTTTTAATTGTTTTTGTAGGATTGGTACCAACTCTTCTTTGTATGTGTGATAGAATTTTGCTGTGATTCCATCTGGTCCAGGGCTTTTTCTGGATAGTAAGTTTTTAAAATTACTGATTCAGTTTCATTACTTGTTATTGGTATGCTCATGATTTCTGTTTCTTCCTGGTTCAATCTTAGAAGATTGTGTGTTTCCAAAATTCTATCCATTTCCTCTAAATTTTCTAGCTTGTGTGCATAGAGGTGTTCATAGTAGTGTCTGGGAAACTTTTGTATTTCTGGGAAATCAGTTTTGATGTCACTTTTGTCATTTCTGATTGTGTTTATTTGAATCTTCTCTCCTTTTTTTCTTTGTTAATTTAGCTAATGGTCAATCAATCTTGTTCATTCTTTCAACAAACCAACGTTTTGTTTCATTGATCCTTTGTATGAATTTTTGGGTCTCAATTTCATTTAGTTATGCTCCAATTTTAGTGATTTATTTTCTTCTGCTACTGTTGGGTTTAGTTTGTTCATGTTTTTCTAGCTTGTTTATGCGTAAGATTAGGTTGTTAATTTGAGATCTTTTAATCTTCTTGATACTGGCATTTAGAGCTACAAACTTTCCTCTTAACACTGCTTTTGCCACATCTCAAAGGTTTTGGTATGTTGTGTCTCTATCTTCATTTGTTTAAAATATATTTTTTTATTTCTGCCTTAATTTTATATTTACATAGAAACCATTCAGGAGCAAATTGTTTAGCTTCAATGTATTTGTGTAGTTTTGAGAGTTCTTCAAGGAATTGATTTGTATTTTTATTCCATTGTCGACTGAAAAAATACTTGATATGATTATGGTGTTTTTGAATTAATTGAGACTTGCTTCTTTGACTGAGTATGTGGCCAATCTTAGAGTAGGTTTCATGTGCAGATATGAAGAATATATATTCTGTGGTTGATGGGCGTATTATTCTGTAGATTTTTACTAGACCTAATTGGTCAAGTGTCAAATTTAAGTCCAGAGTTTCTTTGTTAGTTTTCTGCCTCAATGATCTGTCTTGTGCTATTAGTGGGATCTTGAATCCCCTTCTATTATTGTGTGGCTGTCAAGGTGTTTTTTTAATGTCTAGAAGTAATTGTGTTATATATCTGGGTCTTTCGATGTCGGGTATTTACACACTTAGATGGTTAAGCCTTCTTGTTTAATTAAACCCTTTATAATTATGTAACACCCTTTTTTGTCCTTTTTTACTGTTGCTGGTTTACATCTATATTATCTGATGCAAGAATAGCAACCTCTGCTCTTTTCAGAGCTCAATTAAAGACCAGTCTTTGTTTTTCATTTGCATGATAGATCTTTCTCCGTTCCTTTACTTTGAGCCTGTGGGTGTCATTATATGTGAGATGGATCTCTTGAAGACAGCAGGAGGATGGGTCTTCTTATTTTATCCAACTTGCCACTCTATGTCTTTTCAGTGGAGTTTTTGGGCCATTGATTTTCAAGGTTTATATTGGTATGTGACATTTTGTTTTGTCATAGTGCAGAGCACTGCTCAGGTACACAGCATGGGCAAGAAACTGTGGGGAGAGTGGCTCGCTTGCATCTTAGTCTCGTAGCCACCTGTTCATTTATTTTTAGTATGGAATACTATTATATTGTCGGAATGTACTGAAGTTTATTAATCCATTCATCTACTGAAGGACATCTCAGCCATTTCTAAGTTATGGCAATTATGAATACACCTACCATAAGCATCCATGTGCAGATTTTTGCATGGACATATGTTTTTAACTTCTTGGCTAGATACCAAGGAGCTCAACTGATGGATCATACAGAAGACTATGTTTAATTTTGTAAGAAACTGTGAAATGGTCTTGCAAAGTGCTTGTACCATTTTGTATTTCCACCAGTAGTAAATGAGTTTCTGCTGCTCCACATTCTCACCAGCATTTGGTGGTGTCAGTGTTCCAGATTGTGGCCATTCTAGTTGATGTATAGTGGTGTCTCATGGTTGCTTGAGTTTGCATTTCTTGATGACATATTATGTGAAGCATCTTTTCATATGCTTGTTTGCTAGTTATATATCTTCTTGGGTGAGGTGTATATTAAGATCTTTGACCTATTTTTAAAATTAGGTTATTGTTTTCCCATTGTTAAATTTTAAAATTCTTTGTATGTTTTGATGTTTTTTAATCAGATGTGTATTTCGAAAATTTTCTGTCCTATTCTCTGGCCTGTATTCTCATTGTCTTGACATTGTCTTATGCAGAGCAGATGTTTTTAATTTTAATGAAGTCCAACTTAACAAATATTTCTTTAGTCATCATATCTGAAGTCAAGTAGAATTTCTCCTATGTTATCTTCTAGAAGTTTTATAGTTTTGCATTTTACATTTAGGTTTATGATCCACTTTGAATTAATTTTTGTGAAGAGTATAAAATCTGTGGCTAGGTTTATATTTTTGCATGTGAATATTCAGTTGTTTCAGCACCATTTATTGAGAAAACTGTCTTTGCTTCATTGTACTGCCTTTGCTCCTTTGTCCAAGGTCAGTTGATATTTATGTGAATCTACTTCTGGGCTCCCTATTCTGTTCCATTGACCTGTTTGTTTTTTCACCAACACCACATGGTCTTTATTACCATGTAATTTTAAAGTGAGATCACGTCAGTCCTCTAACTTGTTCTTCTCTTTAGTATTGTGTTGACTAGTCTGGATCTTTTCCTTCTCCATATATACTTTAGAATCACTTTGTCAATATCCACAAAGCATCTTGCTTTGATTTTATTTTGGATCACATTGAATCTAAAGAATAGACCAAGTTGGGAAGAACTAGGATTTTGATATTGAATTTTCCTGTTTATGAACATGGAATATATCTTGATATAGTTACTTATTTGATTTCTTCATCAGTTTTTTACTTTTCCTCATACTGATCTTGTACATGTTTTGTTTGATTTATACCTAATTATTACATTTTTGGAGGTGCTAATGGGAATGGTATTTTGTTTCTAAATACAAATTGCACTTTTTCCTTGCTAATATTTACATAAGAAATTAATTTTTTCTATATTAATTTTGTATCCAGAGACTTATTATAATTCCCTGTTCTGCAAATTATTCTGTTAATTCTTTCAGATTTTCTATAGAGATGATCATGTTATCTGTGAATAAAGACAGTTTTATTTCTTCCTTCCCAGTATGTATGCCTTTTATTTTTTTCTTGTCTTATTATATTTGCTAGTACTTCCAGTATGATATTGGAAAGGAAGGTAAGAAGAGACATCCTTGCCTTGTTCTTGATCTAAGTGGGAAAGCTTCAAATTTCTCACCATTAGGTACAATGGTGGTTGTAGGTTTTTTGTAGATATTGTTTTTCAAGTTGAAAAATTTTCCTCTAGTCTTAGTTTACAGAGAATTTCTATCATGATTGGGCATTGGATTTTTTTCAAATGTTTCTTCTGCATTTATTGGTATAATTATGTGATTTTTCTTTTTTAACCTCTTGATGTAATAGATTACTTGCGTAATTTTTGAATGTTGAACCAGTTTTGCTTACCTAGGATAAACCAACTCGGTTGTGGTGTACAAATATTTTTATATGTAGTTGAATTAACTTTGCTAACATTCTGTTGAGGATTTTTGCATCTACATTCATGAGAAATATTGTCTTTAGTTTTCTTCTAATGTGTTTGTCTAATTTTGATATTAGGGTAAAGCTGACATCACAGAATGAGTTAGCAAGTATTTCCTCTTCTGTCTTCTAAAAGAGATTATAGAATATTAGCATAATTTCTTTCTAAAATGTTTGATAACCTTCACTAGTGAACCTATCTGAGCCGAATGCTTTGTTTTTGTAAGGTTATTAATTATTAATTAAATTACTTTAGTAGGCTTGAATCTTGTTGATTTTATTGATCTTTTCAAAGAACCACCTTTTGGTTTCATTGATTTTCTCTATTGATTTTGTTTGCAATTTCATTGATTTCTTCTCTAATTCTTATTTTTTTCTTTTCTTTTGCTTACTTTGGATTTAATTTGATCTTTTTCTAGTTTCTTAAACTGGAAAATTAGATTGTTGATTTTAGGTCTTCTTTTCTGATATGTGCATTCGATGACTTAAATTTCTTTCTAATTACTGCTTCTACTGTATCCCACAAATTTTGATGAGTTGTATTTTCATTTTAATTTAGTTCAAAATATGTTTACATGTCTCTTAAGATTTCTTCTTTGACTTATATGTTATTTAAAAGTGTGTTGCGTAGCTGCCACATATTTTGATATTTTCAAGTTGTATTTCTGTTACTTATTTCTGGTTAAATTCCACTGTGGACTGAAAGCAGACACTGTATGATTTCTATTCCTATAAATTTGTTAAGGTGTGGCCCAGAATGTGGTCTATCTTAGTGAATGTTTCCTCTATTTATAATTTTAATGAAGAATGTTAACTCTATGTTGTGGGGAAATTCCTGAGCCTTCCATTATGGTAAATTAAAGAACAAAAATTTATACCTACAGCTTCTCTGAAATAATCTATTCAGGATCATCAAGGACACTAGCTTCTTGTGCCCAAGTGTAATCATGAGCCTAGTCTTAATTATTATTGTTAAAAGTGATACATATTATTTTTCTGGCATTGGTCTTTCAGACTGTTTTGAGGCATTTAATGTCACTAATGATACTACTACTGTGGCTGAAAAAAGGTAGAAGAAATCTAATTCTTATCTAAAGGCACTAGATGAAGAACTCTACTTTATAGGGGTCTATTTGTTTTACTTGGATAGATTGGTACTCTTGGTTCATGCCAGGATCATATGGGCATCTGAGTGGTTCAAAAGCAGGTTTGGCTGCTGTAGTGTAGGAGTTTGGTGCCAGCTGTCCTGTACTGAACTGAGATCTGGAACAAGGTAAGGTCTAAGGCTTGTGAGTAAAGATGCATACAAATTTAGCATGGTCTCAAATTTTTGGTAATTCTGAGCAGTCTGGTGATAAACTTAATTCTATAAGAAAAGCTATTTTGTATCTCTTAAAAATCTTCTCTGCTTCTGCCTACTTGCAGGAGGCAGTGTGCTGAAGTTGAGAGAATGCAGCATCTGGAATATACTAATTGGTTCTGGCTATGACCAAGAGGTCCCATATGGTCTTAGTCTAGTCACTCAACAACATCAAGACAATTTCCTCCATCAAAAACTTATCACAATAATAATACATACATTCATAAAGTTATTGTAAAGTTCTAATAAAAATAATCAGATAAAGCTTCTCTTTATATTGAAAGCTAGTTGCCACAGAGCCTTTTTGGAAAAGGATTAGCAATATAAATCCAATGGAAAATACATCATTGTTCCTAATTGGTTGCTATATTTTTCTTTAGGTGATGCTGGCAGGGTCAGTGTTAACTAAGGGGAAATCTTGCAATGGTTCGTCATAGTACTATAGATGGTAATGGCATTGGTTACAGATTAAAGGAAGTCTATGAGTACTAATTTTTCTTTACTATCAATATATTTAAAAGTAATTGAAGGCTTTAGAAACCAGTTGTCCCACACACATAAATCCTACTTGTCTTAATAACTGTGACAAGAAATTCTTGCATACTTCTTGAGACATAACCTTGTGGGTTACACAATGGGGTAGAATATAATGTGATCTCTATTGTCTATGTAATTGAAATTTATTTTCTATTTAACACTCCATCACATAAAGTTTCATGGATTTATGTTAAAAAGTTTGATATGGGTAATTGGAATTTTCTAACAACATGTGGGCTATATAACATATATATTGTTCACGTCAGAGGACCATAGGACAATAGAGGTGTACAGGGTTGCTGGCAGGGTAAGACACACTTTGTCTTTGGCAGCTGAAACTGTAGTCCATTATAAGGTCGCTTCTTTCTTATTGGTCAAATCATATTCTACATATTATGGTGTCAAAGTTGAGGTTCTAAGAAATCTGTGTTGAAGTTCCAGAATTTGGCATTATTGTCAAGTCCTGAAAGCATCATACTTTCCTACTAGAAAGGTCAAATTGGATCTGATATCCAAATATCCCAGAAAATGAAAATGTTTATTAAAAGATAAACATCCTGAGAATCTTGTTCTTGTTTTTGTTTTTGAGACAGAGGTTCACTATTGTTGCCTAGGCTGGAGTGCAGTGGCATGATCTCGGCTCACTGCAACCTTTGCCTCCCCAGTTCAAATGATTCTTCTGCCTCAGCCTCTCCAGTGGCTGGGATTACAGGTGTGCACCAACATGCCTGGCTAATTTTTGTATTTTGAGTAGAGACGGGATTTCACCGTGTTGGTCAGGCTTTTCTCAAACTCCTGACCTCAAGTGATCCACCCACCTGAGGCTCCCAAAGTGCTGGAATTATAGGTGTGAGCCACTGCGTTTAGCCACTTCCCAATAATCTTTAAGACATTTCAGCAGGTTACAATGTAAGGAAATGAGCATTTGCAGCAACATCCACTATCACTGATTTCTTCACACTATCCATTTGCTCTAAATTAAACACAATTCTCAAGGTTTGCTATGAGCATTGAAAAGTCACAAAGGCAGATGATGTAGTGATCTGCAGAGATCAATTTGTGAACAATCTGCTTTGCATATAGGCAACTCCATGCAGCATGCTACAGGATAAGGGGTTGTAGCGGGGATTAATTTAGCTCTGCCCTATATAGTAGAATTACAAATATTTAATTTCAAAATAAGTTTCCCTGTGAAATAGAAAATTATGTAAGACTATTTTATTTATTAAAATACCAAAATGGTTATAGTTCTATTGATAATACTTTTAATGCTGCTAATGAAATTTAAAATATTTATAGATCATTACACATTATTTTCTTGAACAACACTGGCAAAAGAGTCAATTAATAGTGATTAACAGTGATGATACTAACAGCTGACACATATTAAATTTTTATTATACACCAGACTCTGTCCTGAGTACTTTATTGTCTTTATCTATAATTATTATATAAGATATGTTAAGTCTTTGAGAAAGCAGATCATTTGCCTGTGATTACTATTCAATGAGTATTGTTTGGGCAGGGGCATGCTGGTCAAATTTCAAAGGCTACACTCTTTATGTCTGCACTTCACTGCTTCCTTCTCATCACATGCTTTTCGCTTGGGTTTTATAAGTAAAGGGGTATATGGAGGATTGTAAGGCACTGGGGATATACTCATAAACAATGGGTGATATTTGCAAATATGGGCAGAATCACGAGGAAGATGCTATTTAAATAATGACTCAAAGCTATCATGTATTTTTTCTCCATTGATTCTCCTCAAAGCCAGCATGGTCAGAAAATGGGCATATTGGCAAACAGAATATATCATTTAATTGTTCAGTTAGAAGCCACTTACCCAGCAACAGTGTTAAGCATATGCAAAATGTTATGACAACCCTTGGGAAGAATCTGAGGATGAAAGTGCTTAATTTCTAGTAATTTTTTCACACAATAGCCACACCTGAAATCAAAGTTGAGGGCTGCTTTTCACATGGGCTACTGCAGTCTGTCATGCTTGATTCCATTGAAAAGTATTTGCACATAATTTTCCCTTCATTGGGAAGTTTTATTCTCCATAGTTTCAACTCGTCCATATCCTGAACATCGCTGAAGGTTCTAATAAAGTCCCAGGGATTCTTTACCAGATCACACTAATATTTTTCCTGTCTCACTTATTACTGGAAGAATATACCCCCATTACTCTAAGCCATCAATCAACTGATCATGTTCTCATATTACTTTTGCTTCTTAAAAAATCCTATAAGCTCAGGGACATTGTCTTCATTTATTTATCTTCTCAATGGTTCTTGTACACTCTGTCATATCATAAGGTGAAATGAAGATTTGTTGATTGGTTTCATTTTAGAAATTGGGCTCATTTAAATGTTTATTTTAAAAATAAGCATTTAATTCCTATATTGATAATTCCTATAATGATTCCTTTCCTTACTGCATGTGATTTAAGCATAAGTCTTAAGTGACTTCCCAATATCTCATTCAACACAAAATTGCAATGTCATGAAAAGCTGAGATATTTGTATTAAGAAATGTCTTTTAAATGGATTCAATTTAAATTTTACATACTTTCCCATTTTCTCTTATCAGGTGAGTTGCTAGCATATATTTGTGTATTGGGATGATTCCTGTTCCTTGCATTTTTTCAATACAAACAATTCACAATATTCTCTTCATAAACTGCCAGTCCGTAAAAAGAAGTACTGCATTTTAAATGAAGATCTCTTATAGAGATCATCCATGAGGATGATTATTTTCCCTTTTCAAATAGGAAATGTAAGAAATTTTATTTTATCATAATTCTCCAGGCTCCATCTACATGAAACTTTTGCAGTTGTTCTTTCAATATATCTGAATGCTTGACTTTTCAAACGTGCTGAGCTAACAAGTCCTCAGTTACTCATGACTCAATACTGGTAAAGTAGATAAACTGCTCAGATTTATTTTGTGGCTGACAAAGGAGCTCCATTTTTCTCTCTGGGAATCCTTTATTTAACTTTTATTTTAAGTTCAAGGGTTCATGTGTAGGTTTGCTACATATGTAAATGTGTTTCATGGAGTTTGTTGCACAGATTATTTCATCACCCAGGTATTAAGCCTAGCACCTATCAGTTACTTTTCCTGATCCTCTCCCTCCTCCCACCCTCTACCTCAGGTAGGCCCCAGTATGTGTTGTTCTCTGTGTGTCCATGTGTTCCCATCATTTAGCTCCCACTTATAAGTGAGAACATGTGGTATTTGGTTTTCTGTTCCCGTGTTAGTTTGCTTAGAATAATGACCTCTAGCTCCGGGAATCTTTTTTTTTTAACCATCATTTATGCATTTATTGAAAGTTTCTTATGAGCTGTGAAATGTTCTAGGATTTGGTGCTACGCCAATTCAAACTTCAGAAGTCACTGCCCTCACAGAGCTTACATTTTCATGAGGGCAAACAGTGACAACAATGAAAATATAATATATCTCTATATTCTCTTATGCATAATTATGAAGTGGAACACTTTTAAAAACCAAGTTTTTTTTTTTCCTAACTCATGTGCTCACAAAGTCTGACTTGGCTTCATGAAAGACTGCTGATAATCTTTATTCATCACATTTAATCTTCTGTTTCTTGAATTTTAGTTTACCAAATCCTTATTTCTTTCACAACTCTCTGCTATCTTTAAAATAAAATTGATTTTTGTTTTTCATGATTTTTATTCTTTCAGCAGGGGGATCCTTGGCCTACTGTGTCTCACGATGTCTTACTTAGCAGCCTACTCATACCAGCTTCTTTCAAAACACACTGAAGGTATAGAAAAGTTAAATAAACTCGCATCCAACCAATTGGCCATAATGACTGTCTGTACAGACATATATCTTAGTGTTTATTTTAGAACACTACCCCCAGGAGTCTGAATTCAGAATATCATAGACTTCATTTTTCTCATGAGCACCTAATATCACCAAGTCACTCTAATGACAAAATAAAGGGCTGACAGAAGATGTCTAACTTCTCTTTTATTTCCGTTATTACTTCTCTTAGTTCCTGAGCAGGAGTCAAACAGCTCTTCACACATCTTCAGGGTAATATGGTTAAGTCCATATTGTTTGTCTCTCTCCTTATGATTAGATAACACAACTCACATTTTTAGTACTTTACATTTATAAAATATTTTTTAAATTTTTTGCTAAAAATGATTTTATTCTACAATAAAATCCACTGTTAACATTTAAGATATAGAAGGAATACTGCATATTTTATCTTGGGCAGTTTAAACTCTCTGAGATTTCTAAAAAATTCATCATTGAAATGGGAATGATAAACTTTCCTACCAGTAATACTCTATTATTAATATACCCTTATTTTCTAATGATTTATATCTCACTGTATTGTTTTAAATATCAAATGTTTTAATGTTTATGAAAACCCTTTGCAAACACTAATATCCATTCAATGTTATTTTTGGTTCTGTGATTAGTAGAATGAGAAGATGACTATTTGGAATATGTAGGAATGTTCCAAAACAGTTAAATTAAATGATAATGATTTTATAAGAAAACATATCCATTTATCAATTCTAGAAAAAAAGGCATATAAAGGCTACAAATCGGAGAATGTATGAAGCTTAAAAGTAATAAAATGATTCGATTGTAAGAAATGAAGTGTACTAGTAGTCTTAACAGTAGTCTTAACAAAATCTGCATGACATGAAATGTAAACTACCTCAACACAATTTACAAGACATTTTGCACATCTTTGTACTTCTGTTTTCATGATAAAAGAAATAAAATTGTAAGAAAAGATTAGGGTACGAAGGATTTTTAGTATTACCTAGAGCAACCAGTTTAATAACAAAGCTCTGAAATAGCATATATAAAGGCATTTATATCAAAAATCAGATTGAAAAATATGTCTAAAAACTGCTAAAATTTCTTTCTAGTTGCAATATGCTTGTATTAGTCAAAATAAACTTAGCCAGATTTACTCTAGATTGGGTTTCCACTTAATTTTTTTTTTGAGACAGTCTTGCTCTGTCGCCCAGGCTGGAGTGCAGTGGCCGGATCTCAGCTCACTGCAAGCTGCGTCTCCCGAGTTCACGCCATTCTCCTGGCTCAGCCTCCCAAGTAGCTGGGACTACAGGCGCCCGCCACCTCGCCCGGCTATTGCCCGGCTAGTTTTTTCTATATTTTTTTTAGTGGAGACGGGGTTTCACCGTGTTAGCCAGGGTGGTCTCAATCTCCTGACCTCGTGATCCGCCCATCTCGGCCTCCCAAAGTGCTGGGATTACAGGCTTGAGCCACCGCGCCCGGCCTCCACTTAATTTTTAAGTACATATTAGACAGGTTTGTGATCAAATATTTGAAGATGAATTTCACTATTGTTTTGAAGATTATTAATAATAAAAGGTTCTTTTTCTTGCGTCTAGCAAAGCCTGAAGCAAAATTACTTGTCATATGCATATATTTTAATATTCATTGAAAGCGAGAAGAATAAACTGATAAGCTATAGCTGCATAACTGTCAACCCTACATAAGTATTTTCCCAATGCACATGGAAGTTTGAAATAATAATTTGTATCGCGGAAATACTAATATAGCTTTTATAGTGACAGCGAGGCAGTCTCATCTAGCAGGCAGGTGCCTTAAGTAGAAAAGACTGAATTTTGATTCTGACCCTGCCACTAATTACGTGGATGAGTTTGTGCAAGTCTGTTAACTACACCCGACCTTTTCTTTTTTATTGGCGAAATGAAAAAAGTTTAGAGTAGACAACTTGTAAGATTTTCTGGTTCAAAAATGTGCATGATTATATGCCATGCACCCAGGTATGCAAAAAAGTAATTATTATTATTTTTTAACTTTTTATTTAGGGTACATATTCAGGTTTGTTATACAGGTAAATTGCGTATCATAGGGGTTTGCTGTACAGATTATTTTCTCACTCTGGTGGTAAGCATTGTACTGGATAGGTAGATTTTTCCATTTCTGTCCCTCCTCCTGCCGGCCATCCTCAAGTAGGCCCCACAATCTATTGTTCCCTTCTGTTTGTCCATGTGTACTCAATGTTTACTTCCAACTTATAAGTGAGAACATGCAGATTCTGTTCCTGTGTTAGTTTGCTTAGGATTATGGCCTCTAGCTCCATCAGTGTTGCTGCAAAGGACATTATCTTGTTTTGGGATTTGGGGCTCTGTAGTATTCCATGGTGTGTAAGTACCACATTTTCCTTATGCAGTCTACCGTTGATAGCCAATTAGGTGATTCCATGACTTTACTATTGTGAATACTGCTGCAATGAACATATGTGTGCATGTCTTTATGGTAGAACCAGTAGTATTCCTTTGAGAATATACCGAATAATGGTATTGGTGGGTCAAATGGTACTTCTGGTTTAGGTTATTTGAGAAATTGCCACACTGCTTTCCACAAGGGGTGAGCTAATTTACATTCCCAATAGTAGTGGCTAAGTATTCTCTTTTCTCCACAACCTCACCAGCATTTGTAATTTTTTTGATGATTAGTAATGGCTGTTCTGACTGGTGTGACATAGTAACTCATTATGGTTTTGATTTGCATTTCTCTAATGATTTGTAAGGTTTAGCCTTTTTTCATATGTCTGTTGGCTGTGTTTATGTCTTCTTTTGAAAAGTGTCTGTTCGTGTGTTTTGCCTACTTTTTAATGGGGTTTTTACTTGGGAATTTGTTTAACTTCCTTATAGATCCTGAATATTAGAACTTTGTCAGATGTATAGATTGCAAATATTTTCTCTCATTCTATAGGTTGTCTGTTTACTTGGTTGATGGTTTATTTTGCCGTGCAGAAGCTCTTTAGTTTAATTAGATCCCATTTGTCAAGTTTCGTTTTTGTTGCAATTGCTTCTGGAGTCTTTGTCATGAAATCTTTGCTGGGGCCTATGTCTGAAATGGTATTTCCTAGGTTACCTTGTAGGGTTTTTATAGCTTTAAGTTTTACATTTAAGTCTTTAATCATTTTTGAGTTAATTTTTCTTTTTTGTATGTAAATTATTATTATATTTAAAACGTTTTTATTCCCATATGTTTTTGGGGAACAAGTAGCATTTGGTTACATGAGTAAGTTCTTTAGTGATGATTTGTGAGATTTGGTGCACCCATCACCTGAGCGTTATACACTGAACCCAATTTGTAGTCTTTATCTCTCACCGCCTTCCACCTTTTCCCCCAAGTCCCCAAGTCCATTGTATCATTCTTACGCCTTTGCATTCTCATAGTTTAGCTCCTACTTGTAAGCGAGAACATATGATATTTGGTTTTCCATTCCTGAGTTACTGCACTTAGAATAATAGTCTCAATTTCCATCCAGGTTGCTGTGAATGCCATTAATTCATTCCTTTTTATGGTTGAGTAGTATTTCATTATATCTATCTATCTATCTATCTATCTATCTATCTATCTATCTATCTTTCTCTATCTATCTATCTATCTATCTATCTATCTATCTATCTATCTATCTCACAGTTTCTTTATCCACTCATTGATTGATGGGCATTTAGACTGGTTCCATATTTTGCAATTGTGAATTGTGCTGCTATACACATGTGTGTCAAGTGTCTTTTTTGTATAATGGCTTCTTTTCCTCTGGGTAGATACCTGGTAGTGGAATTGCTGGATCAAATGGTAATTCTGCTTTTAGTACTTTAAGGAGTCTCCACACTGTTTTACACAGTAGTTGTACTAGTTTACAATCCCACCAGCAATGTAGAAGTTTTTCTATGTGGTGTAAGAAAGGGGTCCAGGTTTAACCTTCTGCATATGACTGGCTAGTTATCCCAGCACCATTTATTGAATAGAAAGTCCTTTCCCCATTGCTTGTTTTTGTAACTTTGTTGAAGATCAGATGGTTGTAGGTGTGGGGATTTATTTCTGGGCTTTCTATTCATTTTCATTGGTTTATGTGTCTGTTGCTTTGTCATTTTTGCTTAGGATTGCCTTAGCTGTTTAAGATCTTTTTTAGTTTTATATGCATTTTAAAATAGTTTTTTTAATTCTGTGAAGAAATTGGTAGCTTTATAGGAAGAGCATTGAATCTGTAAATTGCTTTGGGCACTATGGCCATTTTAACAATATTGATTCTTCCTATCCATGAGCAATGAATGTTTTTCCATTTGTCTGTGTCATCTCTAATTTCTTTCAGCAGAGTTTTGTAATTCTCATTGTAGAGGTCTTTTACTTTCCTAGTTAGCTGTATTCCTAGATATTTTATTCTTTTTATGACTATTGTGAATGGAATTGCATTTTTGATTTGGCTCTTACCTTGAATGTTATTGGTGTATACAAATGCTACTGATTTTTGTACATTGATTTTGTATCCTGAAACTTTGCTGAAGTTGTTTATTGGATCTAGGAGCCTTGGCTTCTAGGTATAAGCCTTGTTTCTAGGTATGAGGTTTCTAGTTATATAATCGTATCATCTACAAACAGATAGTTTGACTTCCTTTCTTCCAATTTGGATGCCTTTCATTTCTTTCTTTTGCCTGATTGCTTTTGCTAGTACTATGTTGAATATGAGTGGTGAGAATGGGCATCCTTGTCTTGTTCTGGTTCTCAAGGAGAATGCTTCCAGCTTTTGCTCATTCAATATAATGTTGGCTGTGGGTTTGTCATAGGTGGCTGTTATTATTTGGGGGTATGATCCTTCAATATCTAGTTTGTTGAAGGTTTTTAACATGAAGGAATGTTGAATTTAATTGAAAGCCTCTTTCTGCCTCTGTTGAGATAATAATGTGGTTTTAGTCTTTAGTTTCATTTGTATGATGGATCATATTTATTGATTTGCATATGTTGAACCAACCTTGCATCTCAGGTATAAAGCCTACTTGATTATGGTAGATTAGCTTTATGATGTGCTGCTGGATTCAGTATGCTAGTGTTCTGTTGAGGATTTTTTTTTGCATGTATGTTCATCAAGGATATTGGACTTTTTCTTTCGTTTTTCATTTTTGGTTGTGTCTTTGCCAGGTTTTAGTATCAGGATAATGCTGGCCTTATAGAATGAGTTAGGTAGGAGTCCCTCTTCCTCAATTTTTTGGAATGGTTTTAATAGGAATGGTACCAACTTTTCTTTATACACCTGGTAGAATTCAGCTGAGAATCTGTCTGGTCCTGGACTTTTTCTGGATGGAAGGCTTTTTACTATTGATTCAATTTGGAACTCATTATTGGTCTGTTCAGGGATTTAATTTCTTCCTGGTTCAATCTTGGGAGGTCATATGTTTCCAGGAATTTATCCATTTCTTCCAGATTTTCTAGTTTGCATGCATAGAGGTGTTCATAGTAGTCTCTGAGTGTTTATGTTTTATGTAAACTAACCTGAAGTCTATTAAGTGCCTTTTTTGCCTGACACTAAACAATATAATTTTGGTCTATGCTAGCTAGACGTTATCTAGTGATGTTTAAATGCAATTATTTAATGATTGTTTCTTTTCTCATTTGTTGTGTCTTGAGTGGCATTTAAATTACTATTTTATCAGGCGGGGTTAACTGATCATCTGTTTGTGTCTGCCTGTGGAGACTTCTGCTGAAGTGTACACAATTTCCTGTCTTGTTTATGAGCATTGCAACTTCCCATGGTGATATTTCTCTGAGATATTTGAATTAAGTTCTGTATAGTCCAGTTTACTTCCCCCTTATTATGGCTAAAGATACTTTAAGGTGCATTGAGGTATTCTTTCTATCTTGATCTGTTTTTTCTCTTTCTCATCTACAACTTTCTTGGTGAAATGAAAGAAAATAAGATCTCTCATGCTTTAATGGTAACATTTGTATTTTGCCTGGGCCATTCTCAGCTTACAAACACCACATTTTCAAATTTTTCACTGTAGAGGCTCAGTGAAAACTCCTGAACCTAAGTTTTGGAAACAAGGTCAAGTCTTCTACTCTCAGATCCTCAGATATATCTAGGGTAGTATTATACCCCTCGTCCAGAGCATGGCTGGAAAGGCAGGCAGCATATAGCCCTGCTCAGAGAGCTCTGTCCCAGTCTGATATTTTTGCTGTCTCTACAGCTGTCCTTTTCCCTCTTTCTCTTTAAAGGATCTTTATCTGTTTTCAGAAAGGGAAGAAAGTGACAAGAACGAAGTCACATATTTAGCAACATCTGTTATCAGAGTAGGACCATGGAATGAAAAAGATCTGGGCATTTGTAACTCAAAACACCCTGTATTCTCAAATGTATTATCATTTGAGATAATATATTTGAGATAATACATTATCAAAATTCTATCTTAAAGCTTAATACTGAAAATTAACTCATGTAGTCCTTTGTATTTTTTTGTGGTAAAGAAATTTTCCTGAGGGCAGATGTGGAGGTGGATGGTTTTGCTTTTTGGAACTAAGGAGGGCTTTGTGTACATAAAAGATACATGGTTTAACATACCAGTTGATACTTGAAAATATTATTTCTTTACATAATTTCCAGTATTTTATAAATTTGTCTCAATTTTTATAGTAGGTTACTTTTGAGGAATGATTCTTTTAATAGGATAACATAATATACAAAGATCATAGAAACAGAATTTGATTTTAAAATTATATCAATATTACAAAATTCTGAATTTATTTGGACATGCTAAAAAAATTATCTTTTATTTTGTAACCTTGAACAGGAGGTGGAAACTGTGACATGCTTTCATTTTCATTAACCCTGGAAATAGACTATGGCACAGTTTTATTGCAATACACAAATAAGTAACTTGGTTCCACAATTCTACCTTAAAAAAAGTGTCAAAGTGATGTCAGAAAAATGACAAAGTGGGCATCTCCAACCTCCTGTCCCACCTCCACTAGAAACATCAAAAGGAAACAGAAATTGTCAGGACCAATCTTGTCAGAACTCTGGAAAATGACAACATTTTATAGCATACAAGCAAACGCTGAATCAGGAAGAAAGTAACTTAAACATGATAGGAATGTTTTGCAGTGTTTTACCTTTTTACTTATTCCTGCTCCCCTCCCAGGCCAGTAGCAATCTTGAAGTTTACAACACATGAATCCAGTGTGAGATCTTAGCCCTGGATTCTGCAAGTAGCAGAGTACCGCCTATTTACAAATTATTGTGTATGCCTGTTCTAACTGGCCTGGACTACTTGAATTTCTGACACAAGGCACTTGTCTCTGTTATACCTACTTGCCTAACTAGAAATTAATCTGGGCTACAAAAGCTGTGAGCATTGCTGGAAAGTATTTTTTTTTTCCAGACAGAATCTTGCCCTGTTGCCCAGGTGCTGACTTTCAGTGACATGATTGTGGCTGACTGTAATCTCAAACTCCTGGGCTCAAGCAGTAGTCCTGCCTCACCTTCCTAAGTAGTCAGGACTACAGGCACATGCTGCACTGCCTGGTTAAATTTTTATTTTTTGCAGAAACAGAATCTTGCTATGTTGCTCAGGCTTTCTTGAACTCCCAGCCTCAAGCAGTACTTTCACCTCAGTCTGCTGGAAAGCACTGGATAGTGGAAGAGCAACAAATGGTTGCCTAGGGTGAAAGATTACAGTTGACACAGATCAAAGACAATCCTAAAGCCAGAGAAGAAAAGCCTGGGAGACAGTGTCTTAGAAAAATTATGGCATTTAAAGGCACCTATGTATACAGGGGAGTTCTGCCCTAGGACATGCATTCACGCACTGTAGCATGCGAGCATAGGAAATAATACATGCTCAGAAAATATCTGAGAAGACCCTATTTTACCTCAGGCTGATGCCTACACAAAATGTAAGCTTAGGTAAGTCTGAAAGAGGGCCCTAGCACAGAGACAATCTGCAAAGATCTGGAAACATTTTTATTTTACTTTTTCTCTCTCATTCCCTTATTTTGGCTCCTGGTATTCAAGGAAATCTCTGTTAAAACACTGGCTGAGCACAAACTAATAAATAAAGTCTTCAGTGAAAACACATGGCAAAGAAAATTGTCTCTGCAAAAATAATTAAGAAAAAGTTACTGAACAATGGACAAGTACAGTCTTCAACAATCAGTGAAACAGAAAACAATGGATCAGGGGGAGAATCTGATTTCCAGAGTTACCATATTATAACATTGAAACGTACAGCTTTTTTTTTTTTTTTTTTTATTCACAAGGCATACCAAAAAACTGGAAAGTGTGGCCCATTTAAGGAACAAAATAAATTGCTAGAAGTTGTCTCTGAGGAAGCCTAGATATTGGACTTAGTAGACAAAGACTTTAAAACAATTGTCTCTTTAAAAAGTATTTTTAAGAAGTTATATAATATATATAACAGAAAATTAGCCATTTTAGCCATTTCAGTGTATAATTCAGTGGTGTTAGTTATGCTTACACTGTTGTACAACCATCACCACTATCTCCAAAAATTTTTTGTCACCCCAGAAACTCTGTACTGTATTTTCTGTATTTTCTGTATTAAGTGATAGCTCTCTATTCTCACCTCCCCTAGCTCATGGTAATTTATAATCAATTTTCAGTATCTATATGTTTATTCCAGATACTTCCTATAATTGGAGTCTTAGTATTTGCTATTTTGTATCTGACTTATTTGACTTAGCAGTGTTTTTACGGCTCAACCATATTTATTCAGAAATTCAGAAACTTTATGGCTGAATAATACTCCATTATATGTGTAAATCTTATTTTGGATATCTATTTATCTGTTGATGAACACTTGGATTATTCCCAACTTTTGGTTACTGTGAACAATACTGCAACAAATGTTTGCATATAGTTATTTGTTTGAGTTCTTATTTTCATTTCTTACAGATATATACTTAGGAGTGGAATGGCTGGGTGACATTGCAATCTTTTGTTTTGCCTTTTGAGGAAGTGCCAAATTATTTTTCGCAGCAGCTGTACTATTTTATATTTGTGCCAGTAATGTATGAGGATTCCAATTTCTCTACATTCTCACCAGTACTTGTTATTTCCTCCTTCACAACCTCCTTTTTATTTTAGTGTAGCTATTCCTGTAGCCATGAAGTGGTATACCACTGTAGTTTCAATTTGTATTTCTCTAATGACTAATGATCTTGAGGATCTTTTTATATGCTAATTGTACATTTGCATATTTTTATATCTTCTTTAGAGAAATGTTTATTCAAATCTGTTACCTCTCTTTTAATTGGATTATTTGGTATGTTGCTGAATTTAAAACAACAGTCTTAAACATTCACAAAAAAACTAAAGGGAATCAGGAAAATAATGTATAAATGAAACAGGAATTTTAATAAAATGATTGCAATTATTAAAACGAAGCAAACAGAAATTCTGGAGCTGAGAACTAAAATCCTGAAATGAAAATTTCTCTAGAGGCACTCAAAAGATTTGAGCAAACAGAAAATAGAATCAGCAAACTTGTGTATAAGAAAATTTAGATTACTTGCTCTAAGGAACAGAAATAAAGAAAGAATGGAGAAAGATAACTAAAGCATAATGTACTTGTGGAATGCCATCAAACAGACTAACATATGTATTATGAGAATCTCAGATGAAGAAGATAGAAAGAAAAGGAAAGAATATTTAAAATTTCCCAAATTTGATGAAAAGGATATAAAAATCCAAGAATTTCAAGTACCTCCAAAGAAGGTTACCTCAAAGAGATCCACACCAAAACATGTTATAATCAAACTGTTGAATGCTAAATACAGAGTAAATTGTGAACATGGAAAAAGAGAAGTGGTTTATCACATACAAAGGATTCTCAATGAAGATTAACAGCCAATGTCTCATCAGAAAACAGAGAGACCAGAAGGCAGTGGGTTGACATATTTAAAGCTGAGTGAAGAAACAAAGATCTTCAGTAAAGTTAAGCTCATGGGAAATATAAAAGCCAACATTATTTTATTTTGGTTTGTAACTTCTCTTTCTGTTTCCTATATAACTTAAAACACAAATATATAAAATAGTATAAAACTGTTATTCACCACACAGTGTGTATATACATGTATATACATATAAATAGTTAAGATTGTAAATTTTTTATGTATATTTTAACACAACAAAAAATGCCAATGCATGCTACAAACTGGGAGAATATATTTTTAGTATGTAAATCCTACCAACAATTCATATTCAGAATCTATTTTTAAAAAAAACTTCTTACTAAATAATAAAAATTAAAACAACCTAATTTTTATCTTTAGTGATCAGAGAAATGCAAATAAAACTGTAATTAGATACTGCTTAGTATCCAATAGAGAAGCTAAAATGAAAAGTAATAAAAATAACAAAATTTGGAAGGATGAAGAACAATCAAGATGATCATTCATTGCTTTTGAAAGAAAAAAGTAAAAATAGCTTTGAAAAACTTGTTTGGCACTTTCTTATAATGTTAAAAATATACTTACCTATGACCCAACAACTTTACTTTTACATTTCTACCCAAAGAAAATAAAAACATGTATCACAAAATAATGTATAAAAATGTTTATTCTGGCCTTATCTATAATGGCACAAAATATAAGTAACCAAAATTTTCATCAACAGATGATTAACAAAGCAAACTGTGATACATGTATACAATAGAATACTATTCAGCCATGATACTGAATGTACTGTATTGTGTCACATACAGTAACACTGATAAATCTCAAAAAGATCAAGTTGAACAGCAAAGCCACATAGCAAAATAACTTATGGGAGTGGCCAATATGGCTGACTAGAAGCAGCTGTCTTTGGCGGCTCCTACCAAGAGGAACTGAAACAGTGAGTGAATACTGCACCTTCAGCTGAGCTATTCAGGTTCTCTCAATGGGACTGACTAGTTGGTTGGTGCAACATACAGAGAGGAAGGAAGAGAAAGGTGGAGTGACAGCCCACCTGGGATCTGCAAGGAGCAAGGGGAACTCCTACTATCAGCAAGGGAGGTGACTGATTGTTCCCTACCCAGGAAACCACACTTTTCCAACAGATCTGTGCAACCAGCAGGTCAGGGGATCCTCTCGTGAGCCCACACCACCAGGCCTTGGGTCCCAAGGACAAAGCTGTGCAGATGCTCAGTGGCTGCTGAGGTTACAACCAACAGTAGCAGTCTGGAGACTGCCTAAGACGACCCATTTCCTGTAGGGAGTGGCACCTGCCATCACTGTGACTTCAGTCTGCCATTTTCCCCTGCCAGTGGAAACTGGGCAGCTTGGACCAGGAAGAATTCCCTAAGTACAGCACAGTGACTGTGGCAGATTGTGAACAGACTGGTTATTTAGTTGGGACTCAGATCCATTCCTCCTCACTGGGCAGGGCCTCCCTGCAGGAATTTCAGCAACTCCTGCCAGGGGTTTGTGGACAGAACTCTGATCTCCCTGGGATGAAGCCCTTTGGTAGAGGGGCAGCCATGGTCTCCCTGGTTCAATGAACTTAATCTTTCCTGCCTGCTGGCTCTGAAGAGTCTGGGCAGTCTAAACAGAGGGAGTCCCAGCAGTACAGTGCACCTGTTCTGCCAAGGGGCAACCAGTTTGCTTTGTTAAGTCGGTACCTGATCCTGTGCCTTCTGACTGGGTGAGACCCCTCAACAGGGGTTGACAGACACCTTATACAGGAGTGTTAACCCCTGGCATAGGGTAAGTGCCCCTCTGGGATGAAGCTCCCAGAGGAAAGAGCAGACAATCATCTTTGCTGTTCTGCAGCCTCTGCTGGTAACACTTCCAAGTGCAGAAGGGATCCAGGTGAATAGGGTTGGGGTGAACCCCCAGCAAACCATAGCAGGCCCCCTATGGAAGAGGGGCCTGATTTTTTAAGAAAAACAAACAGAAAGCAGCAACTACCACAACATCAACAAAAAAGATCCCGCAAAAACCCCATCCAAAGGTCAGCAGCCTCAAAGATCAAATGTAGATAAGCTCAGGAAGATGAGAAAGAATCAACAGAAAAACGCTGAAAACTCAAAAAGCCAGAGTGCCTCTTCTCCTCCAAATGATTGCAACACCTCTCCAGCAAGGACAGATAACTGAGCAAAGGCTGAGATGGATGAACTGACAGAAGTAGGCTTCAGAATGTGGGTAATAACAAACTTCTCCGAGCTAAAGGAGTATGTTCTTGCCAGATGCAAAGAAGCAAAGAGCCATGATAAAACATTATAGGAGCTGTTAATAATAAATTTAGAGAGGAATATAAATGACCTGATGGAGCTGAAAAACACAACAGGAGGACTTCATAATGCAACCAAAAGTATCAATAGCCAAATAGACCAAGTGGAGGAAAGAATCTCAGAACTTGAAGACCATCTTGTTAAAATAAGACAAGCAGACAAAAATAAGGAAAAAGAATAAAAATGAATGAAAAACACCTCTGAGGACTATGGGACTATGTGAAAAGACCAAGCCTATGACTGATTGGGGTACTGAAAGAGATGGAGAGAATGAACCAAGTTGGAAAATATACTTCAGATATCATCCGTGAAAAACTTCCTCAACCTATAAAAACAGGCCAACATTCAAATTCAGGAAATCCAGAGAACCCCAGTAAGATACTCCATGAGAAGACCAACCCCAAGACACATAATAGTCAAATTCTTTAAGGTTGAACTGCAGGAGAAAATGTTAAGGTCAGCCAGAGAGAAAGGCTAGGTCACCTAAAAAGGAAAGCCCATCAGAATAACAGCAGACCTCTCAACAGAAACCCTACAAGCCAGAAGAGATTGGGGGCCAATATTCAACATTTTAAACAAAGCCCATCAGAATAACAGCAGACCTCTCAACAGAAACCCTACAAGCCAGAAGAGATTGGGGGCCAATATTCAACATTTTTAAAGAAAAGAATTTGCAACCCAGAATTTTATATCTGGCCAAACTACGCTTCACAAAAGAAGGAGAAATAAAATCCTTTTCAGACAAGCAAATGATGAGGGAATTTGTCACCACCAGGCCTGCCTTACAAGAGCTCCTGAAGGAAGCACTAAATATGGAAAGTGAAAAACCATTATTAGACCCTACAACAAAAACACACTGAAGTACACAGTGATGACACTATGACAAAAACACACTGAAGTACACAGTGATGACACTGTGAAGCAACTACATTAAAAGAATGGCAAGCTGGATAAAGAGTTAAGACCCATCAGTGTGCTATATTCATGAGACTCATCTCACATGCAAAGACACATATAGGCTCAAAATAAAGGAATGGAGGAAAATTTACCAAGCAACTAGGAAACAGAAAAAGGCAGGGGTTGCTATCCTAGTTTCTGACAAAACAGATTTTAAATCAGCAAAGATCAAAAAAGACAAAGAAGATCATTCCATAATGGTAAAGGGTTCAATTCAACAAGAAGAGCTAACTATCCTAAATATATATGCACCCAATACATGAGCACCTAAATTTATAAAACAAGTCCTTAGAGATCTGCAGAGAGACTAGACTCCCACACAATAATAGCGGGAGAAATTAACATTCCACTGTTAATATCAGACAGATCATCAAGACAGAAAATTAACAAAGATATTCAGGACTTAAACTCAGCTCTGCATCAAGTGGGCCTCATATCTACAGAACTCTGCACCCAAAACCAACAGAATATACATTCTTCTCAGCAACACATGACACTTACTCAAAAATTGGTCACGTAATTGGAAGTAAAACATTCCTCAGCAAATACAAAAGATTTGAAATCATAACAGTCTCTCAGACCACAGTGCAATCAAATTAGAACTCAAGATTAAAAAATTCACTCAAAACCACACAACTACATGGAAATTGAACAACCTGCTCCTGAATAATTCCTGGGTAAATAATGAAATTAAGGCAGAAATCAAGAAGTTCTTTGAAACTAATGAGAACAAAGAGACAACATACCAGAATCTCTGGGACACAGCTAAAGCAGTGTTAAGAGGGAAATTTATAACACTAAATGCCCACATCAAAAAGATAGAAATATCTCAAATTGATATCCAACTAAAAGAACTAGAGAACCAAAAGCAAACAAAACTCAAAACTAGCAGAAGACAATAAATAACCAAGATTAGAGCAAAACTGAAGGAGAGAGAGACATGAACAATCCTTCAAAAAATCAACGAATCCAGGTGGTGGTTTTTTTTTGAAAAAAATAATAAAATAGAGCCCTAGCTAGACTAATAAAGAAGAAAAGAGAGAAGAATCAAATAGACACAATAAAAGATGATAAAGAGAATATCACCACTGTCTCCACAGACATACAAACAACTATGAGAGAATACTATAGACACCTCTATGCAAATAAACTAGAAAATCTAGAAGAAATTGATAAATTCCTGGAAACATACACCCTCCTAAGACTGAACCAGGAAGAAGTTAAATCCCTGAATAGACTCTGAAATTCAGGCAGTAATAAATAGCCTACCAATTAAAAAAAGCTTAGAACCAAGGGTATTTAGAGCTGAATTCTACCAGAGGTACAAAGATGGAGCCAGTACCATTTCTTCTGAAATTATTCCAAACAATTGAAAAGGAGGAATGGCTCCCTAACTCATTGTATGAGGCCAGCATCATCCTGATACCAAAACTTGACAAAGAGACAACAATAACAAAAAAACCTTCAGGCTGGCTGGGCGCAGTGGCTCAGGCCTGTAATCCCAGCACTTTGGGAGGCCAAGGTGAGCGGATCACGAGGTCAGAAGATCGAGACCATCCTGGCTAACACGGTGAAACCCCGTCTCTACTAAAAATACAAAAAACTAACCAGGTGTGATGGCAGGCTCCTGGAGTCCCAGCTACTTGGAAAGCTGAGGCAGGAGAATAGCATGAACCTGGAAGGCAGAGCTTGCAGTGAACCAAGATCGTGCAACTGCACTCCAGACTGGGTGACAGAGTGAGACTCTATCTCAAAAAACAAACAAACAAACAAACAAACAAACAAACAAAAAAAAACCCTCCAGGCCAATATTTCTGATGACAATTGATGCAAAGATCTTGAATAAAATACTGGCAAACTGAAACCAGCAACACATCAAGAAATTTATCCACATGATCAAGTAGGCTTCATCTCTGAGATGTAAGGCTGGTTCAACATTTGCAAATCAATAAACATAATTCATCACATAAACAGAACTAAATACAAAAACCACATTATTATCTCAATAGATGCAGAAAAGGCACTTGATAAAATTCAACATCACTTCATGTTAAAATCTCTTAATAAAAGAGGTATTGAAGGAACATACCTCAAAATAGTAAGAGCCACTATGACAAACCCACAACCAATATCATACTGAATGGGCAAAAGCTGGAAGCATTCCCCTTGTAAACCACCACAAGACAAAGATGGCTTCTCCCACCACTGCTATTCAACATAGTATTGGAAGTTCTGGACAGGGCAATCATTCAAGAGAAAGAAATAAAGAGAATCAAATAGAAAGAGAGGAGTCAAATTGTCTCTGTTTGCAGATGACATTATCCTATATCTATAAAATCCCATCATCTCAGCCCAAGAGCTTGTTAAGCTGATAATCAATTACAGAAAAGTCTCAGGATACAAAAAATTAATGTGCAAAAATCACAAGCATTTCTATACATCAACAACAGACAAACAGCCATATCATTATGAATTCCCATTTTCAATTATCAAAAAATAAAATAAAATAAAATACCTAGGAATGCAGCTAACAGGAAAAGTGTAGGACCTCTTCAAGGAGAACTACAAACTACTGCTCAGGGAAATCAGAGAGGACACAAACAAATGGAAAAATAATACATCCTCATGGATAGGAAGAATTGGTATTGTGAAAATCGTCATACTGCCCAAAGTAATTTATAGATTCAATGCTATTCCCATTAAACTAACATTGATCGTCTTTACAGGATGAGAAAAAAACTATTTTAAAAGTCATATGGAACCAAAAAAGAACTCGTATAGCCAAGAGAATCCTAAGCAAGAAGGACAAAGCTACAGGCATCATGCTATCTGACTTCAAAGTACACTACAAGGCTACAGTAAACAAAACAGCATGGTACTGATATAAAAACAGACACATAGACAAATGGAACAGAATAGAGAATTCAGAAATAAGACTGCACACCTACAACCATCTGATATTTGACAAACCTGACAAAAGGAAGCAATGGGGAAAGCATACCCTATTTAACAAATGGTGCTGGGAGAACTGGCTAGCCATATGCAGAAAATTGAAACTGGACCCTTTCCTTACACCTTATACAAAAATTAAGACAGATTAAAGACTTAAATGTAAAATTCAGAACTGTAAAAACCCTAGAAGAAAATCTAGGCAATACTATTGGACATAGACATTGGCAAAGATTTCATAATGAAAATGCCAAAAGCAACGGTATCTAATTAAACTAAAGAAGTTCTGTACAGCAAAAGAAACTATCATCAGAGTGAACAGACAACCTACAAAATGGGAGAAATTTTTTTGCAATCTATCCATCTGACAAAAGTCTAATATCCAGAATCTTTTCAAGAAAAAAACAACCCCATTAAAAAGTGAGCAAAGGACATGAACATACGCTTCTCTAAAGAAGACATTTGTGCAGCCAACAAACATATGAAAAAAAGCCCAACGTCACCCATCATTAGAGAAATACAAATCAAAACCACAGTAATATACCCTCTCACGCCAGTCAGGATGGCAATTATTAAAAAGTCAAGAAACAACAGATGCTGGCCGAAGCTGTGGAGAAATGGAAATGCTTTTATACTGTTGGCGGGAATGTAAATTAGTTCAACCATTGTGAAAGATAGTGTGATGATTCTTCAGAGACCTAGTACCAGAAATATCATATGACCTAGCAATCTTATTACTGGATATATACCTGAAGGAATATAGATTATTCTATTACAAAGATATATGCATGTGTATGTTCACTGCAGCACTATTCACAATAGCAAAGACTTGGAATCAACCCAAATGCCCATCTGTGATAGACTGGATAAAGAAAATGTGGTACATATACACCATGGAATACTATACAACCATAAAAAGGAACTAGGTCATGTCCTTCGCAGGGATATAGATGGAACTGGAAGCTATTATCTTTAGCAAACTAACACAAGAACAGAAAATCAAACACAGAATGTTCTCACTTATAAGGGAGAGCTGAACGATGTGAACACATAGACACAGGGAGGGGAACAACACACATTTGGGCCTGTTAGTGGATGGCAAGGGGAGTGATAGCATCAAGAAAAATAGCTAATGCATGCTAGGCTTAATACCTGGATGATAGGTAGTTAGGTGCAGTAAATCAGCATGGCACACATTTACCTGTGTAACAAACCTGCACATCTTTCACATGTACCCCGGAACTCAAAATAAAATTAAAATAAAAGAAAAATAGTTTATTCCTTATGAGTCAATTTATGCAACATTCAAACACTAGCAAAACTAATCTATGATGAGAGAAGATGCCTTGGGTTGGGGGAAGGCTGTCTTAAAAGGAATACAAAAAAACAGTGATGGGCATGTTTCATAGTTTGTGGTGATGTACAAAGATTATATATATATATATGTATGTTATATCAGTTGCAATATCATTACTTTATCACTTATTAATATTATATATGTATTTTAAATATATGTTTTGTATGTGTATATGTGTCAAAATTCATGAAATTACACACTTGAAATTTATGCATTTGTTGTACGTAAGTCATGTCTAAAAATTAATGGATATAGAGTCAAAAACGTATATTTAATGTATACATTTATTCTTATATACCCACAGAAATACAGTTAGGTAAGTATAGTCTTTATATTTTATTGGAAAGACTAGACAAATGATCTAGTAGAGACAATAGGGGATTAAATATTAAACACATCTTGGTTTGTGTCTCTGAACAAAGTACTTGACCTCTCTAAGCTCAGGTGTCACTAACACTGCAATGAATAAAATAAATTTTCTGTCCAAAGCAATTTGCAGATTCAATGCTATTTCTATTAAACTACCAATGACAATTTTCACAGAATTAGAAAAGAAATTTAAATTCATATGGAACCAAAAAAGAGCTCAAACATCCAAGGCAATCCTAAGCAAAAAGAACAAAACGGGAGACATCACATTACCCAGCTTCAAACTATACTACAAGGCTACAGTAACCAAAACAGCATGGTACTGGTATAAAAACAGACACCTAGACCAATGAAAATGAATAAAGAGCCCAGAAATAAAGACCCACACCTACAACCATCTGATCCTCAACAAAGCTGACAAAAACAAGCAATGGGGAAAGGACTTTCTATCCAATAAATGATGCTGGGATAACTGACTAGCCATATGCAGAAAATTGAAACTGGATCCCTTTCTTAAACTGTAGAGGACTATCTGCTTTTACAACTAAGCAGGCCATTCCCCCATTAACATTATAGTCCCGCTCTCGCAAACGAAGCTGGGCATTCCTCCTCTGCAAACAGGGAGGACAAAGGAGCCTACAAGACTGGCCTCAGTTGCAAATAGCAGACCCTGAGGGCTTGTTTATATGTAAACATCTTGGACATTCAGAAAGTCAGGGAAAGATCAGAGAAACAACAATGTGTCTGGCGACTTGTTAACATTCCACAAACGAAGGTATAAAATAAAGCAGAGCTTGTCGTTTGGGGCGGCCGCCACGTTTGTCTCGTCTTGTATTGTCTTGTGTGTTCATTCCTTTGTTTAGGAAAACACGCGGACCCCAACATTAAACCACATAGAAAAATCAACTCAAGAATGATTAAAGGCTTAAATGTGAGACTTAAAACTATAAAAACCCTGGAAGATAACTTAGGAAATACCATTCTGGACATAGGCCTTGTCAAAGATTCCATGACAATGACTCTAAAAGCATTGCAACTAAAACAAAAATTGACAAATGGTATCTAATTAAACTAAAGAGCTTGTATACAGCAAAAGAAACTATCAACAGAGTAAATAGACAATCTACAGAATGAGAGAAAATATTTGCAAACTATACACATGACAAAGGTCTACTATCCAGAATCTCTAAGGAAGTTAAACAAATTAACAAGTAAAAAGCAACACCATTAAAATGTAGGCAAAGAACATGAACAGACATTTTTCAAAAGAAGACATCCATGCAGCCAACAAACAAATGAAAAAATGTTCAACATCACTAATCATTAGAGAAATGCAAATCAAAACCACAATGAGATATAATCTCATACCAGTCAGAAAAGCTATTATCAAAAAGTCAAAAAATAACAGATGCTGGTGAGGTTATGTAGAAAAGGGAATGCTTATACTCTGCTGGTGACAATGTAAATCAGCTCAGCTGTTGTGGAAAGACGTTTCAAGATTTCTTAAATAACTTAAAACAGAAATATCATTTGACCCAGCAATACCATTTTTGGGTGTATTCTCAAAGACATACATACGTGTGTTCATAACAGCACTATTCACAAAGCCATGGAATCAACCTAAATGCCCATCAATGGTAGACTCGATAAAGAAAATTTGGCATATACATACCATGGAATATGACACAGCTATAGAAAAAAATGAATCAATATTCTTTGCAGCAACATGGATGCAGTTGGAGGCTATTGTTCTAAGTAAACTAATGTAGGAATAGAAAACCAAGTACCACATGTTCTTACTTATAAGTGAGAGTTAAGCACTGAGTACACATGGACACACAAAACGGAACAACAGACATGGAGTTCTGATTGAGGGTGGGAGGAGGGTGAAGATTGAAACATTACCTATTGAGTACTATGCTTATTACCTGGATGATGAAACAATGTCTATACTAAACTCCATGATACAGTTTACCTATGTAGTACACCTGTACATGCATCCCTGAATCTAAAAGTTAAAAAAATAGGATTTCATTTATTTAGTTTTTGTGAGTTTTAAAATAACAAGAAGCCTTAAACACAGAAGGTGCTCAGTAAGTATTGATTTAACCAATGTGTGTACATATGTATGTATGTGTGTACAAATGCATGAATGAATGAGTAGAAAGAATAACTGTTCTCAGTTATAATGAAAAAGAGCTGTCTCTGGCAGTAGTTCCCCAACATGGTATTTTGCAACATAATTTCTTAAAACAATGTTCTATTTTTAGTGCTGCTTTTTTCCATCTAATCCTCTTTGTTATCCTCACTTTACCTCCTTCTGTTGCCCAGCATAGTAATGAGCATGTAGCTCTTACTAAATATATGCTCATTGAATGACTAGATGACTATCAGCAAATTGTGATGAAATGTGTACAAATTATGCAGCATCTGGAAATTTTAGGTTAAAGAGGTGCCAGAATATTATGGGAGTGTGTATAACATTTATGACTGCCCAAATGATTTATTATATACAGAAGTCATTAATGAGTTGATGTACAATATGAACCACCGACAAATGTGAATAAATGCGTGTATTAATATTTTATAATAGTTGAAAAATCAGACTTTTAGAATCTGTCATCATTAAATGGAGACAAACCTCTAATACCTCAGAAATAATGATATACTATATCTCAGACTTTGAACTTTGAATATCGCAGGAGAATCCATGTGGTGAACCATGACCCTGTTGTGGAAAAGAGACCATGGCAAGGGCCACAGATAGTGATTTATTAAAGCCCCTACTTTGCCTTAGAAGATGTGTCTTTTAGTAAGTGTAAGAGTTAGAGAACTTGATTTTTCTTCACAAATTAGGAACATGGCTACTGGTGATTTCTTGTTCGAATATTCACATTAAGTAAGAGAAATTCTAATTCTAAAAGTAAAAGCAAAATAAGCTAAATGAATTCAAATAATGAAAATAATACTTGTTTGCAAATTTAATATAAAAAAATATGGTAAATAAAATATTTGAACACCTGTCAGGTAAGAAGGTGCAGAAAAACAGAGACAAGGACACAGAGAAAAACAAGCAGAGAAAACAAGTGGAAGGGCTTTTTTGCCTGTACTTCTTTTAACTTCCTATGGAGTAGTAAATACTTATAAATGTAACTGTAGTAACTGTGCCTAGGCAAGTCCTTTCAGGACAAAAGCTGGGTCACTTAATGATCCCAAAATAATAATACTTAGGTGTTGAGCACCTGAATACAAATTCACATTTCAATGGAATTTCTTTACTCCACACAGCAGTATACTTTAGTAAAATGATTGAAGAGATAGACTTTGAATGCAGATGCTATCTGTAGATCATCAGAAAATGACATATTTCTTCCTGTGTAGAGCCAGTGATGATGATGGCGAGGGTACCTCAAGTAACAATGGTGAAAATGGGACTAGAGCAAAGATACCAAAATTAGTAGAAGTACGAAGACAGTTAGCAATTTAGTTTCAGAACAGTGCCTTTTTACACAGTGGTGTGAGAAGAGAAGGCTATGGGAATAAGTGATTACAGGTTCAGCTTAAATATTTTACTTTACTGTGTATTTTATAAAGTTACTTATCCTTGAGCTTGTTTCTTCAACTGTAGAATGGCAAAGGAAACTACCTCATATGGCTTTTATATTTGACATAATACATACACAATTCTGAACATGGCATCCAGTGTTGTATCAGCTAGTTATTGCTGCATAGCAACTGCAAAATTCAGTGGCTAAAAACAACTATCATTTATTACCATAGTTTACAAATCAAAAGACAAAGGCTCAGCTGATCTTGTCTGGGATTATTCTTGCATTTGCAATCTTTGGTGGGGTCAGCTGACCCAGAAGAGCCCTGGCTGGAGGGAGTGGCGCCCCTTGGTTATGCTCTACTTGTTTCTCATTTTCCAGAAGATGTATTCTCATGTCAATGACAATGGCAAAGGTACAAGACAGCAAAAAAAAAAAAAAGTTTAGAAAACAGGTACAACTTCCTTACTGACAGGAACTAAAAAGTCACGTAAAAGGATTTGAATATACAGAGAGATAAAGAAATGGAGTGATTAGTGCAATTAATCTACCATGGTTTGGGAGAAAACACTCAAGAAACAGTAACTATGATTCCTGGGAAAATTCCTTGGGGAATTTTTTTCGTTGGTGGACAAGATATTTGGTTAATCACATAAAAAATTCAAAATGAGTTCAAAAAAGAATGTATAAGGCACTTAATTTGGCCAGGAACTGTAGAAAACATTGTGGACAGAGGGGTGTCCTTAAATCTTTGTCTGTGTACTGATCTGTGTATGTATGTGAGGAAAATTCTGAGGCTGAGTAAAGAAAGAATGAAAGGAGTAGGCAGAACATTCCCTGCAGAGGTGGGAATAATTTATGTTCCCACCAGCCAGATTTGAAAATCTTAAATGTATGAGACATCTAGAAGGGTCTTTAGGGTGATATTGCCCTCAGTAGTTAGCCAGATTATCCCTAGACTAAAACTATTGTAGACTCATTCTAACAAGGCTTACAAACTAGTTGAGAAAAGAATAATACTAGTTCCAGGTAATTTGACTACACCCAGAATAAAGCCCCCTGACAAATGTTTAAAGGTATGCACACATATATATATCCACTACTCAAAAATATAAAACTTACAATGTCTGGCATACCCAAGAGAATTAAAAACATATATTTATATAACAACTTGCACACAAATAGTTATAGTAGCATTATGCAAAAGAACCAAAGAGTGAACACAACCAATATGTTCATCAATTGAGGAATGGATAAACAATAATTTTAAAAAAGGCATTATCAATTAATATGGCCTTTACATGAAAAAAATTCACATTCAGTGTTATGAAAATTTTAGAATGCTTCATGGAAGAGATGAAATGTAAGCTGAACATTAGAGGAATGATAAGACATGGAACAGAAATATAATTAATGATTTCTGTCTTAAGCTACATATATATTTTGATTATAAGGCATGATTATTCAAATTGCTACTTCAGCAATGCTTCGACAGAGATATTTAACATCAGTAGAAATTTGTTTTCTCTGAGACAGTGGTATATTATTTTTCATCAATAAAGAAAGATGTGTTTTCTGTGGTTGGGATGTATGGGATGACAGAAGCCAGAGCTGATCTGTACATAAAACATTTTAATCCTATTTCCTATAGGATTAAAAAATTTAAAAAGCAGAATAGACCGCTTATTACTAAAGAAAATATTCATACAATTTACTCTTCATTCAAAGTATACATTTCATATTGTGATTTAAGTTTGAGTGTTTACAGAATTCTGTGGGTCTCACAAATGCAGCTAAAAATGTGTGCCTACCCTCTTTCTTGGCTCCTTCGTTATCCCTTCTCAAACAAGCCACACGTCTACTATCTACTGATGGGGACCGAATACAGACTAATTTATCCATGGCTTCTTATGTTTTGGCTATTTTGAATAGTATGGTCTCATTCAATTGTGTTTCTTCTGTAGCAATACAGAACATTTCTTAAATTTTTCATTCCTATGAGGAGAAAATTACCTGTTATTATTGTCTTTGACACAATCCTAAGAAGAGTGCCTGTGCTTTTCTCTAAATCTTGAAAGATGATGTAAGACAAAGACCTAAAACTGAATTTATATATTAGGAGTTGGTAACATCTCCATTTTGTTGTTCTCTGCTTTCTTCAGTGGATTTATTAACTTTCTTGGGTTAGAGTTCTGGTTTAACAATTTACTTAGAGCTCTCCAAGTTTCTTACCTTCCTGGTTTAAAATGAAAACAATAACATCACCTGCTTCACTGAGTTATTCTGATAATTAAGGTAAATAATAAACAGACTTAGAATGATGACTGACTTTAGTAAATTCTCAGTATCTGTAATCAATCTTATTATTCCAAGCTCTACTGTTTAGCTCAAACCCTCAAGAGACAAAAATATTCTACTCATCTCTCTGTAGTCTTGCTCTTCTTCACTTCATTCTCCACATTGCTGCCAAAATGATCGTCCTAACACCCAAAACCTGGCACATGTCTTTATCCTGCTTAATCTTTCAGTAATTCTCACTGCATCTTGGGTGAAGTCATACGCCTTGTCAGCCCTACAAGACTGTCAGAAACCTAGTAGGTCCTGGTCTCCTTTTATAGACCTGGCTCCTGCTCCTCTCTTCTCTCAACCTATGCTTCAGCCACCGCAACGACTTAAAAGACTTCTAATTGTCTCCTGTTTCCATTTTGCCACACTTGATTTTTCTTTTCTTTGAAAGCTTTTGCATGTTTGTTTGTTTGTTTGTTTTAAAACAGGTGAACTATTCTCCTTCAATACGAGTTCTAGGAGCATAAACCTGACCATCCTGAGAAGAGTGGGCCACTTTTAATTATGCCCCCTGTATCTGTTACAAAAGCATTACCAACATAATATGTGGGAATAGTGCCTTTGTCTCTTGTAACATATTGTGCTATGCTTGTTTGCATCTCTCTCTCTCCTCCAGCAGTCTCAAATGCTTCATCTATGCATTGTGTGATAGACATAATGATGAATAGTCGCAGTTTCCAAACAGTCCACAGTTTAGGAGGTAATAGACTTACAAAGAAGAAGTTAGAACCCAAGGTATTTTGATTAGTGCAATGTAAAATGTGCTCTGTGTTATCGATGACAGTGGCAAATCACTCTGCAGGGAGCCCGAGGAAGGTCATATAGAAGCCGTGAAGTTTGAATTGACCTTAAGTATGAAAAAGAGTAAATCAAGCAGGAAAAGGGGTAGACATATAAATGTAGATAAACGTTTCTCAAGAAGCTTAAGAAATGCGAAGAAGAGAGAGGACATTAGCTAGAAGAAACCTCACAGCTGAGGTATGTGGTTTTGTTTTGTTAGTTTTTTGCTTTTAAGATGGGAAAAGCATGTTTATAGACTAAGGGAGAAAGGCTGTAGGTGGAATGAATTTGTAGAAGGTGATTGTTTTATCATATCTATAATATATAAAGAACTATTTTCCTTTTCATTAAAAGTCATTCACTTATTCCCTCATCTAAATATTTCCCCATCCCCTTTAACCCACTTTCCTCATCTGTCCTTCTTCCTGCATTTGTGAACACTTCCGCACTTATGTTCTGTACCTGTCTGATGACATGTCCCTTTATCTGGACCTTTCCTACACCTTTGTCTGCTCTCTTAGGGATTTTGTAAAGTTACTGTGGCTATTTAGATGAAGATGTTCTGGTGATGTAACATTGTAAGACTGATTTGATAGTTGTGGATTCTACTGGTATTTTACTCAAGTAACATTTGTGTAGTTTATTAGATATCATTGAGCTTGAACTCAAAAGCATGCCCTAAGGAGAAACCTGTGTCTAAGATATGTGAAATAAAAGTGAAAATGTCTGCATAGTATTTTGATACTACTTAAATAACAGTTTTGAAGAGAGAAGACACAATGCAAACGTACAATATTTTCTGCTTCTATTGCACAGGTTAGGAAAGGACTGCTTTCACTCACAAATGACCTGAAGCAGAAACCTTGAGATGTGAAATTGTGTAACAACTCAACATTTACTGACTCTCCTTGCATTTCCAGATTATCTTTTGGGGAGGAATGTGGCAATCTTCAAGTTATGGGTCATTTAAACAATCAGGAAAAAATTGGAAACACCGAGTGAAGCCCATTTCATGAGAGTCTTAGAAAGTGATCAGAAAATAATATTTTTAACATGCTCTTGTCTTTGAGATTTCCAGCTCCTGATGTAGATGGAAATCAAATAGCTGCTTTTTGTCTCTGGGTCATTGTGCTCCACATTGTGTGTGCTAAGTACCTTTTACTTATCTGCAGCAACAAAGAAATTGGAAGACATTTTCTTAGTATCAGAATAGACAAGCTATCACCATCAGAGCTACCGGCATTATGTGAGCCTTAAGAAAGTGAAATGGTCAGATGCAATCCTATTTCAGCCACCGACATGTCTTCTGGCAGCAGGTTCACATTAGTCTAGTAGTGGGAAATTGTGCATTAGCTGGAGATTGATGCCAGTAACACAAGCAAATGATAATACTTTTGATGAAAAAAGATTCTTGAAACTTTGCCTTAAATATATTTCCCTTTAATGTTGAGGAAGACAGTACAAAGGATCTCAGTTAGATGGTCCTGGAACTCAAATGAGATAATCAAATCTAAGCTTAGACTACAGGCTTTGGATTCATTCAGACCTAGTTTCCAATAGAGACTTTGGCTCTTACTCATTGTGTGACCCAGGGAAAGCTACCCAACCTTTCTGGGCTATAGTTTCCTTATCTACAAATGAGGCTCTAATACTTATCTTTGAGAATTATTATCTAATATGCATTAGGCTTCTGTTATTATTCCTGACTGTTTCTTGATTTCTCCATTGTTATTCAGAGAAATAAGTGTGAGGAGAGAGTGAGATGTAGTTTGGCTCAGGAGGCAAGAGGGTCAACCCAAAATAATTACTAAAGAAGATGGTGTGCAAGCCACCTGCAAACCAAAAAGACCTTCGTGTGTTAGTTTTTGCATCTGCTCTTCCATTAGCTTAATTCTACATAGTAATTTTCATGTGGTAATATCATTATTTTGACATTCTGACATTATAGGGCTCACTTTGCTAATTTATTTTTGGTTGGACTAAAGATAGCCTGGCCTTGATCTCTCTAGGAAGTTTTTAAATTCCCTGTACCTGGTTCCAAATAGACATACTTGTCCCAGGAGTAGGGGAATCACGTCTGTCTACCCCTAACCAAATGCTGGAACCAATCATATTAGGCCCTAATATTACCCAGGATCTCACAACAGAGACTTATTTTTTGGAGTGTAGTGGACCATCTTCCTGTCCCCTGCCTTGGTCATAATGTAGGATAGTGTGGTCTGAGCATTTCTCTTTCTGCATTGGATATGTCTGGTGGTTGATAAAATTATAGTAATTCCTCAAGTTCAAAATAATATACAAATGAAAAAATTTGAACTGTACCAACTCTAGCCACAGCCTTTGCCCAAAGCTGAGTCTAACAGTGCCTGTTTGATATTCATTGCTTCTTTCTCTCTGTTCCTTTGGCCCATCTTCTTCTCTAAACATAAAGAAACAAAGACTAACTTTTACAAGGCTCAATTTTTTTTGTCTTTCTTGATAAAGTTTAATAGCCCTGTAGACTAGACTAATTCTCTCTCTCTCTCTAGTTAACAGCTTTCAACCGTAATCTTCAGGTTAATTTTGCTTCTGTAAAGCATTGCTTAAGACTTCAGGTGCATATTTGTCACAAATCCCTCCTTGTTTTTCTTCCCAAGATGAGGACTCTCCTTTCCATATCTACTAGGTCATAGTAGTTACTCAATAGTAGCAATTCTTGTTTTTCACAAGAGTTCAGATGAACCTCCTTGAATGTTAATTGCCTCTTGCAGTAACTATGTTATCCCAACTGCCAAAAACGAATGGATTAATACAGCATAGGAGCTCAGTATGAAGTATCCTTGGTATGCTAAGGGCAACTGAGGGCCACTGGTTGGTAAGATCTGTAGCTACAATGGACTAGATAATTTGGAGGTATAATGAATTAAGATTTAGACACTAGAGAAGTGAAAGAGAAGTCAGAGAAGAGCCAGGAAGGGGAAAAAGCCCAGGGTGAGGAGTAGGTAAAATAAACTACAGAGATCAGGCTATGGAAATTAGTTGTGCGATTGGCTGTTAGGGTTTCTGCCTCTCAACTGAGCGAGGGGGCTTCCAACTGATTCTGCTTGAACTCAAAGACTAAGTAAATTGCATTGTTTATATACTAGGAAAGCAGAGCAAGCAATGCATATTAAATCAATATTCTAGTTCAACTTAGTCTTCATACAGTAGGGGAAAGGGCTTGTGTGTTCTCCCAGGTATAGAGAAAGGGCAAGTACCCTATTCTCACCTTGACACATTTCTATAACTTTATTGATAGCACGGTGGTAACCCCCAAATCCTGAGCCGTGCCTGACCAGTACCTTGAAGCCTCAAATGTAAATCGCTTTGCAAAATTCGAATCCATGAAGAAACACTTCTCAAAAGAAGACATCCATGTGGTCAGCAGACATATGAAAAAATCTTATATGACTAATCATTAAAGAAATGCAAATCAAAACCACAAAAATGAAATACTATCTCACACCAGTCAGAATAGCTACTATTAAAAAGACAAAAGTAACAGGTATCAGTGAGGTTGCAGAGAAAAGGAAACACTTATATACAGTTTGTGGGAATGTAAATTAGTTCAGCCACTGAGGAAAGCAGTTTGGAGATTTCTCAAAGAACTTAGAACACCATTTGACCCAGCAATCCCATTATTGGGTGTATACCCAAAGGAAAATAAATTGTTCTACCAAAAAGACACATGCACTCACATGTTCATTGCAACACTATTCACAGTAGCAAAGACATGGAATCAACCTTGATGTCCATCAGTGGTGGACTAGATTAAAAAATGTGGTACATATACACTATGGAATAATATGTAGCGACAAAAAGAATAAAATCATGTTCTTAGGAGCAACATGGATGCAGCTGGAGGCCATTATCCTGAGCAAATAAACGCAGGAACAAGAAAGCAAATATTGCATAATCTCACTTACCAGTGGGAGCTAAACATTGAATACACATGTACATAAAGATGGGAACAACAGACAATGAGCACTGGGGACTGCTAGAGGAGGGAGAATGGAAGGGATACAGAGGTTAAAGAAACTGCCTATTGGATGCTATACTTACTACCTGGGAGATGGGATCATTTGTACAGCAAACTTCAGTGACATGCAGTATAACCATGTAACAAATCTGCATGTGTGCCCCCTTACTTACAATAAAAGTTGAAAAAAAAAAAAAAAAACCCACAATCCACCAAAATCAAGCAAAATCAAGTTTGTCAATTAGAGAATTTCTGAATGGGTTATTAGCTAAATTTGCATGTTTCTTTAACCATTTATGAAATTTAGAGTAATTTATATTGGATTGTTTAGTTTTTAAACTTTTGAAGATCTTCCTAAGGTTTCATTATCTGGCTCTCATTTTTTCTTACTAATAACATTTTAAAGTTTGTTGCATCTGCTTCTATTATGGAACCACAGTAAAATTTGGTGGAAGGTAGGGCAGAGAAAGGAGGTCCTTCATCTGGGAGAAAAGATCAAGAGGAGAGTTTATTTCAGAAGCTGGGTATTTGGTAAAGTAAGTACTGGATGAATTGACTTTTGGTAAATTAGCTCTTAGAAAACTGGTTTGCTTTCTGCAACTTTGGGAACTAAATTTAAAAGATTGAGTACTACTTTTTCATTGTAGAGTTCTTTTTATACAAATCATTATCAGTTTCCTGCAATAGAAGAAAATCATGCTAAGGTAAGGAGCTCAAAACAGCAGGGGAACTTGTACACTGCATATGGTTATTTACAATTAGAGAAAGCTGCATTAGCATGAAAAATTATTCTCCTGTTAGAATAAAAAATATAGAACCATGTGCTTAAGGAACGACTGTTGTGGAGATCTTAGTAACTTGTGCTTGAGATTAATAAAGGGTTCTATGAAAGCAACACTATAAATCCTAGCAAGGATAAAGCAGGATCTTTTCCATTAAAATTCAGTTATTTTTCTTTTACTTGCAAAAGAAAACTCTTGGAGAAGTAAAAAGTGCTAAGTTATCTAGCAGCACCAAGGCTGTCAGAGAGGACTGCCGTTGCTAGAAGCAAGAGAATGGTACAGACAAAATTGATCAGAATTTAGACTGTGATGATAGCTATGAAAGGAAGTCCTACTTCTGGAAGGGCACACTTGCTGTGATGAAGTAAGAGTATTGAAAGATGAAGTAGACATAGAAGACTTGCCTTTCTTCTTTTCCACAAGAAAATTACTGACATACAGGTTAACCTTCACTTGTATGCAAATTTGGCAGTTTTTCTCTCGCTATGTGTTTTAGTTCGTTTTGTGTAGCTGTAAAGAAATACCTAAAGTTGGGTAATTTATAAAGAAAAAAGGTTTGGCTCACAATTCTGATGACTGGAAAGTTCAAGATTGGGCATCTGCAACTGATGAAAGCCTCAGGCTGCCTCCACTTATGCCAGAAGGTGAGATGGAGCAGGGTCTACAGAGATGACGTGGGGAGAGAAGAAGCAAAAGAGACAGGGGAGGTGCCAGGCTCTTTTAACAATGAGTTCTCTCAGAAACTAATAGAATGAGAACTCATTCACCTCCAAGGGAGGGCATTAATCTGCTCATGAGGAATCTGTCCCCATAGTCCAAACATCTCTCACTAGGTCCTACTTCAACTATTGGGGATCAAATTTCAACATGAAATTTGAAGGGGACAGACATCCACACCATAGCCCCATGTTATATATATTTCCCCATGCATGGGTGGGCATAAAAAATTTCAACCCAAAAGAAATTAGTTTATAAGTTTTCAATATTGCTGATATAACTGAGAGGTAAATATATTTTTAAAGTATCATGGAATTATTTGCTGATTGAAATGACCGAAGAAAAGAAAAAACCAATGAGCTTCTTTTATAATGAATACACATTTAGCACTTCAGATTTGTCTGATGTGTCCATTCTGAAAGGGTCAAAAATAGAAACATAATTAGGAGCTTAAAACAGTATAAACCAACTTTTACAAAGAGAAACAACAGTTTGATAAGGTCAAGAAATAGATTGAGCAGAGAAGTTTTAAAAATTCCAGTTAGAAATTCTTCACATTGCCTGACTTAGCATAGTCTAAATTAATGACACAGTCTCATGTGAGCACAAGAAAATCTAGGGTGGTTATGCAAAACATAGTTCAAAGTGAAGAGCTACAGGGAAAATTTCGGGAAGCAAGGGAATCTAGCTCATGTGCAAATCTTCATGGGATCCTTAGAAATTCAGCAACCAACTCTTTCCTTCATAGTATAAAAGAATAATTTTCTTCTTTTCTTGCTTTACTTCAAGGATAAGTCAAGTCTGTGACTAAAACCAAATGTTTTCTTTCCACTTGGAAAACAATACTGCCAGTTTTGATTATTAGTGTGAAAATAACATAGAGGTTCTCCTCAGCCTGGGACCTGGGTTATCCCTGTAGAGCGTCCTAACATTTATATTCATTGTTTTTCCATCTGATCCTGAGGTAGCTTAGACTCTTAACTACACTGACTATAAATCTATCAGTTCTTTGAATACCATTCACCATCAGTGTTGAACCTGAGGATACAAGGCAGCTGTTGCTTGTTTTATTTAATTTAAACTTGACATCTTAAAGGAGAATCTCTTCCTAAACTTGTATATCCCTACTTTGTTATTCTCTTGTTGAATTGTCTTATTGTTAATAACAGGCTCCAAGGACTTTTCTCATCTTTTTCATTTCTATTGCTCTTTTCCACAACTCATACAAGCCCTTAGATGTTTTATATTCAGTGAGTATCCAGCATTTGAATTTTAATGGTAGATTTATCCTCTGCTTATTTCTTCTATCTCATGAGAAGCGTTTCCTGAAGAGTTATGGATATGGTCATAAAATCCAATAAAGATGCATTTGTCAAACTGATTTATTTTCTAAACTCTGTCCCTGTTAAATTTATTTAAAAACCAGATTTCCACAGATATTTGACTACTGTAGTGGAAATGATAAGAAATGTAAGAGTCATCCAGGCACAGATATTAAAAAGAGCCAAGTGAGAAAAGCCTCTGTCGCTTACACTAAATTGTTCTTTCTCAAAGGATGAGGCAATTGCCTAAATAGAAAAATTAATCATAAAGCATGTTAAATCATCAGGCATGATAAAAGTTTGGTTTTATGATTCATGATAATTAGTTTGAAGAACTAGGAGCTATAACCAAATAGATTCGTGAGAACTCAAAATTGGGTAAGTTCATTTTACTCTCAGATTCAGCCGTCAAGGCAGATGCCGTATTCCCTGCCTTAAAAAAAAAAAAAAAAAAAAAAAAAAAAGTATTTTAGATTTATTTGGTCATTACGATAAAACCTACATTTTAAGCCATGGAGCCTCAGCACCAAATAATAATTTTTATATACCACCTGGTAAGTAAACAAATCACTCTGGAAAAAACCTCAAAATAAGAGAACAGTTTGTCCTTAATGCCTTTCTTTCTTGTTCTCTGGCTATTCCATATAATAGGGTCATAATAATCATGGTAGAATTTCATCTCTGTGATTTAGCTGCCATAAGCAAAAATAGCTGAAAATATCAGACTTCAGTTTTTCCTTACTAGTTCAAGGAAGTAACTCAAATGTTAAAGTGTACTTGCAAGCAAGTGTGACTATCAATTTTTTCCACCTTATATTTTTATCTTTTCCTCTGCCACTCAAAACCTAATCCTCTCATTCTCTGGTCACTATGCTCACTTCAGAATTTGTTCTTCATGTGTCTCTTTCATTATCACGTTGGCTTCCAGATTAGGACAGATGTAAGGATTTGTTGCCTATGAAATTGGCTTAATTACTCTTTTGCTCCACCCCAACAAACACCATGTTTCATTTCTTTTCTTAACCTGTATTTCATTTCCATGTGTTTTTTCTTCTCTCTCATTTTGAAGAAACTTTGAAGACATAGATCTTTGACATATTTCTTCCTCCTACCCCTTCTCCCCAGAAGTCTCTTACAAGTTACTCTGGGCTGGGCCAGAAGATAATCTGAGCCACCCAGTGGAATGTAAATATAATCGATACTTTACGTTGTCTAGGAACCAAGCCTTTGGCATCTCTTCTGCCTTTACCTCATACAAGCTCCTTATAGTCTTATGGATTAGAAGTATATGTCATGGGAACTAGCCATTAAATCTAATGTATACAGTTGTTAATAAGAAAATTGAGGTTTATTTCCTTTCTTGTCTTTAGTCACGTAGTAAAGCAAGTCTGTGATCAAGGATCAGGGCTAGGAAGCTCTGATATTGCCATGGACGCAAAGCTTAATTCTGTGGTAACTTCATTCTATAGGCATTGTTAAGTTGCAAAACAGAAGTCTTTGCTTATTACTAAAATATTTCCAGGAATTTTATACACATATAGTTGGTGTCCCTGTCATACTGTGTCATCATGTGAAATACAGGGCCGCTTTTCACAAATGTTCATGTTTTCCCACAGCTCAGTCATTAAAAGTCATTTGAAATTCATGCCCATCTTTGCATATGACAAACTAGACCTAATTTAAATTAAGGTGAAGTTGGGAATTAAAAAACTACAGCATTGCATTCTGACTTCTTCTTGAAAAAGTATTTGGTCATCATCTGTATCAAAATAACCTCAAATTAGGAAAGCCTAATTAATCTCCATTTTGCTGATCAGCAAATGAGGAACAGAGATAGGTTAAGTAAGTCACCTGGGATTACACAGAAAGCCAAAGATAGAACTCCTCAGACACCTTATTTGGCTTGTTTATGCAGCACCTACTGAGCAGCATTATCTCCTTGTATAAAGAACAATGATTGTTCAAGATTTTTAGGTTTCTGTAATTAGGTTATATTCTACAAACTACAGAGTAAAATAAATAACCTTTTAATCAATACCATAATACTGTGGTGATTTAGGCATACTTTAAATAATTTATCAAAGACATTATGAAGTGGTGCTTCTTCTAGTCTACACACCAACCCTTTTTGGAGCTGATATATATGCGAAGAGCATAATTATTCAGATTGTGGCAGCATGAGTAGAATGACGTTAGAAAAACAGGCAGTTGTTGCTTGAATGAATGTATGTGTAAAATATAACGATCATCTATATTCATACTTTAATCAAATATTTATTGGATACCGACTAGGTACAGCTTTTATTCCAGGTGTTTTGTATTGGGAAAATATGTACTTAAAAATGCAGTATTGGAAGAAATATGTACTTTAAAAATCCTATCAGAATTGAAGAAAGTTAGCAGAGTTTTAAGTGCATATTGAAAGCCAGTTTTGCATAAATTTTCTTAGTACCTTTTTGAGTTTCTTTTGATCTTGCTTTTCTTGTTTATAAGCTCATCTTCAAATGATTGATTAAAATACTGCCTTACTTCTGTTCTGAATGTTGCACTTTGTACCATGTCAGAAAATATGTTAACTTACCTTCCTTTTCCAGTGTTTCATCTCAATTGTCAATTTCCAATTATTTCATTCTTCTTCCTCTGTCTTACAATTTCAATTTTCCTTCTTTTATTAGCTTTGTTTCAGATTATCTATTCTGTTTCATCTCTGCTTTTGTTATTTTTTTGATGAATATTTCTTTGAAACATCCCTGAGATCAAGGAAATAACACTTAACTTGATAGCACAAAGATTGGTTAGAAGTTTATTTCTTTTTTGAAAAACAGCCATTTCTAGAACGTGTTGTTCGTAAAACCAACCTTTGTTCTTTAGAGTTTTTTTTTCAACTTTTGTATTAAGTATATTTTAGGACTTCATGGTACTCCATAATAAATTATAAGCACCCATTTATTTTCTTTCACTGGAGGAAAATACCTGATAAATAATTTCTAGAACCCAAATTAATTATCTTATCATGGTCAGGTGGAAAATATCGGATTGATTTTCCTTTAAACTTATTGAAAAAATTAAGATTTCTCAAAGATTAATCAGTATATTGACATATGATTCTGGTAAAGTATCTCTTGTCAATGTTGTCAGTTACAAAATAATAGGTCTATACATCTTGCATAGTGGTGAAGTCTGGGCTTGTAGTATAATCATTACTCAAATAATGTGCATTGTAGCCATTAAATAATTTCCCATTCCTCACCCCACCACCCCACTCTCACACCCCTATGAGTCTCCAATGTCTGCTGTGTCTTAATTTAATTTAATGCCTGTCTTAATTTAATTTAATGTAACTTAATTTAGGAGAGCTAAGTAATTAAACATGAGGCCAAAGTACATAAGAAAGCGGCAGCCCTTTATTGCAAATATGCACACACTCTCAGGCGAGGTTCTCTGGTCCTCAGGTGTAGGGGGGTCAGGGAAGTCGCGCCGGCGCTCTCGGGTGAGGTTCCCTCGTCCACTAATGCCCGGCCGGCCAAAGAAGTCACGTGGGCTCCTGCCAGCAGCGGACTTTTACGCATTGGTACTGGAAGGGGGAGGGCAGTGGGCGGGATAAGGGCGTGATAGGGGCGTCTCCATAGGCATGGCCGGGTAAGTTTCGATCCCTTCAGATTGACATCACCTGGCGCATGCTCAGTTGATCTGCATCTTCTCAGGGACGGGCTGCATTTTCCCGCGCCCCGGTAAGTTGGTGATGAAGAACCCAGAAACAACAGGTACTGCTCCATCTTGTTCACCTTCCTCCATTTTGTCCCTTCTCCCTCACCCAAACATGCTGTATGTGGGGTACAGGAAGGCAGGAAATCACATCATTCTTTTTCTTAAATTCCTCCTTTCCATAGATTTCATTGTGAGATAATGCTTTCATTTGGCTAAATGCCACTTCCTTCAAACATCTTTCCCTCGAATTCCTGGTGCCTCTCTGACTGATCCCTACAACCCTTGGGTTACTTTGCATGACAATGACAAGGGTTAATCTCTTGTCAATCTGGCTTTTCCACTCAGTAAAAGGGCTTCATAAAAATTGCTCTGCTTTGAAGATGGCTCTCTCCTTTCAACACTAGTTGCAAAATCTGGGTAGTTGCCGTGGGAAATGACATCATTCTTTTCCTTAAATTCTTCCTTTCCACAGACCCCATTCAAAATAAATTATAAGCAGTCATTTATTTATTTTCTTTCATGGGGGAGGGGTGGATACCTGATAAATAATTTCTAGAACCCAGATTAATTTCTTGTTTCTCCCCATAGTTTTTCTTCTTGCTTTAAGTGGAAGATCATGTCTGGTTTGTAATCTGAGGTCTGGCTTATTGAAAAATACTGAAGACTGGGAATTTGTTCCAGAGAGACCCAGTCCCTAGGTTTCTTCAGCTTCATATCTCTCTCCTGGGTTGTCTAATTTTTCTGAGTGAGGTTCGCAGTCACATCTTCGATGTTCACTTTTGGTGAACAGGAAATTGGTGGCCTACAGGCTCATAATCTTAACTCCCCTAGACATCAGTGGGTCCTAAAGACTCAAGGTTTGCTGCTTTGGGACATGCTTTGGTGAGTGTTTTCATGCTGACCTTGCCCGTGCCTGGCAATTCCAGCCAATACCTGTGCATCTCCCAATCTCTTTTAAAATATGACTGCACCCATGTCTTCCGAAGGTTACCTCTAATTTTAACCTTTATTCATCATTAGGTATTCTTTATTTTAAACATTTAACATTTATGACTGGAATAATACATAGTAGTTTTTCCTGGGACCAATTTCATGTGGAATCTTTAATTTCAATTGAAATGCATTGGAATTACATGAAACAAGAAGGAATATAGTCACTATATTTAATTTGAAGTTAATTGTATTCTTGCAGTGAACAGGTGCCTTTTTATCAATGATCCTTCTGTGGCTAGGAAATTCCTTGGGTATTACTTGTAGTAAAGAATAATAAATAACAAATAAGGCAGAAAAGTGTAAAACAACACTGAGAAAGACAGAGATAAACATGATGATACAAGTACAAGGCTTAATACCAATATTTATTAGAACATGTGCCATAACTTTTATATGTCATAAGTCTGGCTTCTTTATGGGTTTTTGTTACTTAAAATTATTAGGTGACATTTAAAATGATAGACTTGTCACCCCTAGGACTGTGAACACCATTTTCCACTTAAGTGGAAACTTTGGTAATTTAAAAATTAATATTCATCATATCAGATTAAAAGGATTTTAAGGTAGTAAAATGCTGTAAATGTTTCAACCTGATTTTTTTTTTGTTGTTATTTTGCAGATTTTTAAAATTTTACTTTAAGTTCTGTGATACATGTGCAGAATATGCAGCTTTATTACATAGTACACATGTGTCATGGTGGTTTGCTGCATCCACCAAACCTCATCTACATTAAGAAGTTCTCCTAATGCTATCCCTCCCTTAGCCCCCCCACCCCCAACAGGCCCTGGTATGTGTTGTTCTCTTCCCTGTGTCCATGTGTTCTCATTGTTCAATGCCCAGTTATGAGTGAGAACATGCAGTGTTTGGTTTTCTGCTCCTGTGTTAGTTTGCTGAGAATGATTTCCAGCTTCATCCATGTCTCTGCAAAGGACACGAACTCATTCATTTTTATGTCTGCATAGTATTTCATGGTGTATATGTGCCACATTTTCTTTATTCAGTCTATCATTGCTGGGCACTTGGGATGGTTCCAAGTCTTTACTATTGTGAATAGTACTGCAATAAACATACATGTGCATGTGTCTTTATATTCGAACAATTTATAATCCTTTCGGTACATACCCAGTTAAGGGATTCCTGGGTCAAATGGTATTTCTGGTTCTAGATCCTTGAGGAATTGCCACACTGTCTTCCACAATGGTTGAACTAATTTAAACTCATATCAACTGTGTAACAGCATTCCTATTTCTCCACACCCTCTCCAGCATCTGTTGCTTCCTGACTTTTTAATGATCGCCATTCTAAGGTTTTGATTTGCATTTCTATAATGACCAGTGATGATGCGCTTTTTTTCATATGTTTGTTGGTGGCATAAATGTCTGCTTTTGAAAAGTGTCTGTTCATATCCTTTATCCACTTTTTGATGGGGTTGTTTTTTCTTGTAAATTTGTTTAAGTTCCTTGCAGATTCTGGATATTAGCCCTTTGTCGGATGAATAGATTGCAAAAATTTTCTCTCATTCTGTAGGTTGCTTGTGCACTCTGATGATAATTGCTTTTGCTGTGCAGAAGCTGTTTAGTTTAATTCGACCCCATTTGCCAATTTTGACTTTTGTTGCCATTCCTTTTGGTGTTTTAGTGATGAAGTCTTTGCCCATGCCTATGTCCTGAATGGTTTTTCCTAGGTTTTCTTCTATGGTTTTTATGGTTTTAAGTTTTATGTTTAAGTCTTTAATCCATCTTAAGTTAATTTTTGTATAAGTTATAAGGAAGGGGTCCAGTTTCAGTTTTCTGCTTATGGCTAGCTAGTTTTCCCGACACCATTTTCTGAATAGGAGATCCTTTCCCTGTTGCTTGTTTTTGTCAGGTTTGTCAAAGATCGATGGTTATAGATGTGTGGCATTATTTCTGAGGCCTCTGTTTTGTTCCATTGGTCTATATATGTTCCATTGGTCTGCTTTGCTGTTTGTACCTCATTTGGAAATGCAGAAATCACATGCCTTTTGTGTTGGTCTATCTGGGAGCTGCAGACTGGACCTATTCCTGTTTGGCTATCTTGCCAGCCCTCTGCCTCAACCTGGATTTTTAAAGCTCTTTGTCTTATCTGATTTTATTTGTTCTCAAAACAACCTTGAAAAGTAGAAAGCACGAGTGTCATTCCGAAGTTACAGTTAGTGAAACTGAGACTTAGAAGTGAGATAACCTTCTCTGAGGCCAGTTAGAGTCCATTAATTTTAGCCCTCTAATCTTAATGACTGGGATACAAAGCTAAAAAAACTTCAATTGTGTGGGTGTGTGTATCAATGTGGGATTTTCCCGTAATGGAAACAGCTAAGATCCAACGGCTTGAAATTCTTTGCAGCAAAGAAAATGCATAGTGTTGATGCAACCTTCAGCCTTGAGAAAGAGATTCTGATTTCTGGCCCTCTAGCATGTGCTGAATGGACTATGAGCTAACCAACAACTGGAATCCTCTTTCTGCAGTGAGGTGAGAGGGCTGGTTCTGTGCTCAGCATATAGAACTCAGGGTGGAAGCTCCTATATTCATCTATTATGTCACTTAGTGTGAACTTGAGGAAAAAGGGTTGTCTGATATGTACTGAACAAACAATACTGGAAGAGGGATTACTCTTTTCTTTCTTCTTTCCACCAACAAAGAACATGAGCTTGTGCCTTGGTTATCCCAGGTTCAAAATATTCAAATAGTCTCAATTATTGAAGTGATACTGCAGTAAGTAGGCCCTACTTTCCGACTCTTGTGTCTCCAGGTCTTGAGGCATGTTTGATATGTTACTGCATATTTGCAGCAGACTTCTCGAATTCTTATTTCAGCAAGAATACCATCTAGAGGCAACATCAGGAAAATTTTGGGGAAGGGGAATTTCAATAAGTTGATCCAACTTTCTGGTCACTTTTCTGCAAAGCAATATCAGCTAGACTCAATCTCATGTGGGCTGGATAAGCAATCCTGGGGTTCTAATATACTTATGGTTGAAGGAAGTAATGGGCTTAGCACAGTCAGTGGGATATGGATTTAGATTTATTTACCATGGATATTGTGTCAGCTGTGATCCTATTTTGTACTCCAGCAAATACAGGGATTATATTAATTATATAAAAAAGATAAGTTTACTTATCTGGTGGGAGCAGCTCTTTTACAAGTTTCATAAGAATTGGTTACAGCTGAATGTAAGAAAATCAAAATCTGTGAGGAAATATCTATCATTTTTGGTGTCAATTTAAAAAATTTGTGACAAAATACTCTGACTCCTATTTATAATAGATATAATCATACCTCCTTCCTTTAAAGTAGAAAGGTTCTGAGTTGAAATTTCTTTATGAAATACCTTTATGAGGCATTGTGAGGTATTAATTTTGAAAAGTGTTTTAAATCTACCTCTTCGTAACTCTTTTACATTTCTCTATTTTAAAATGGCCTTAAATTGTTTTTTATTTAAACTACATTTTTGATAGATTAAATAATGAAAAATCGTTATTTATTAGTACCTAGCAAATTTTGAAAGCCAGAAAATAACTTTTTTCCTAGTGAAAAAGATACTAATATCAGATTGAACTATACTACAGGTATAAAGTAATAACATGAGAAATTAAAACAGATTATTTTTTCTTAGAATTCACTTAGGGTTGCTGTCTCAATTACATGAGGTATGTCATATGTGATTTATGACTTGTGACATATGTATTAGTTAATATGCACACACATACATTTGAGTAAATAAATGGCATTCTAAATATCTTCTCAATCAAAATCATCAGATTCAGTTGACAAAACATTCCTTGAATTGGTAAATCACATTTCTGAAAGCATTACAAAATATTTGAAGGGGCGCTATTTAGTATTTATAAACCCTCGAACAATTTCAAGAATAAAAACTGAAATAAAGAGAAAAAGTGTAAGTGACACTGTTTATGAACTTCTTAAGGGCAAGGGACTTAGATGAACATGGATATTGTTGGAAGCTTTTTACTATTCTTATTTGGCTGGAGATGGTTTTCTGAAATATTAAAAAGAAAAACAAAACAGAGGCTTGAATCATGAAGGGCCAAAATTTAAGACTAGAAACTCCTTCAAGTGGTTAGTTCCATTTCCTGCAAACTTTTGTTGTTGTTCAAGGTCAAGGAAAATATTCATATATCTTTTATGTCCTGTGTTTTCAGTACAATTGCATTGTGGCTATATTAGATTTATATACATTTTTAAGAAGTAACTACTAACTGTAGATTTTTGAAGGTGAATGCCTTCAAAAATGCCCACCTAATTTTGAGTTGAGATCCTGAAGTCATTTACTGAATTTAACAAAATTATCTAGAGGCAGAGTTGCCAGGGAAGTGTTTCTGCTTCTATTCTTAGAGCTGTAGCAAAGCCTGGTGGTTAAAAGCCTGGGCTCTGAAGTAAAAAAAAAAGGTTTGGGTTTGAATCCTGACTTTATCACTGATCAGCCTTGTGACATTGGATAATCTCCCAGACTTAAGTCTCTGCAACTGTAAAATTAGTGAAAAGAAAAGGATAAGGATAAGGAAAAAGGGAAAAGCTAGAATAGTGTAGAGTTGGATTAGAATTGCAGGTGCCAGTATGAAATAATGATTTTATTTGTATATTAGTAGATAGATAGATATAGAAGTGTGTGCAAACACATACACTTTTTATATATACACATATTTATGTGTGTGTAACACATATACACAAACATATATACATAATATTCACATCTCTAAGAGAACCTAGAAACAATGAAACCCCTGTCCCAATGACCACACCTAATGTCCATAACTTGTTTTCTAAATTACATTTTTTAATAAATGGAACCAAGTTTCTTGGAAGAAATGGCTAATTTCAGGGCAGAGACACACAAAGTATATAATGAATGTGCAACATTTTACACTAACTGAGTAAGTGCTCAAAAAATGATAGGAGCAAGTCAATACAACGTGTTGTTTTGTGTACTCAAAAAATGATGGGAGCCAACGTGAAAGAGATTTCTATGGCCAAAGATAAAGCAATGGAAGTACACAAAATAAATACTACTGACAGTGCTTTATAACCTGTAGAATAATTATGAGTTCACATTAATGTAAAGAAATAATTGAATAACAAATGTGGTGAAGGAAAGCTTCTCTTAAAGGAGAATGTAGAAGGCGTAATAACAATAGAAAAATAGCAAATGAACATCTGATAAACACTATAGTAGTAACTGTTTCTTATAAGAATCATTAATAGTCTACTCGGGAGGCTGAGGCAGGAGAATCACTTGAAGCCGCGGAGCGGAGGTTGCAGAGAGACAAGATTGTGCAACTGCACTCCAGCCTGGGCGACAAGAGTGAAACTCTGTCTGAATTAAAAAAAAAAAAAAAAAACATTAATGGTAAAAAATGAAGTGCATGAAAACATGATCAGAAATAAGGTATTTGGCTATCCTCAAAGCATTCCCCAAATATATTTATTAATTAAAAATAATAGAATATCCTTTTTAAGAAAAACAAACAAACAAAAAACCCCAAAAGACATTAAGTTAACATCTTGAACAATGGGACAATTCGGCATCATGAACTTTCTTATATAGGAAGTAAACTTCCGTAGTATTTTTGCCAAAACTTCTGTAGTATTTTTGCCGAAACTCAATGACCTGAATTTTATCATGAGGGTATATCAAGTAAGTGAACACTAAGCAGACATGACAACTATATGCAATGCATGACCCTAGATTAGATTCTGGACTTGAAAATGGACAGGTGTAGAGCAATCAGAAAAATTTGAATGAGGCCTATAGATTAAATGATAATATTGTATCAGTGTTAATTTCTTGATTTTGAACATTGTTGTGTTAACATTGTGAATGTTAGTATTTGTGCAATCTGGGTAAAAAATACTAGTTTTTCGAATTTTGTGAGTCTAAAATTATTCTAAAATGAAAAGTTAGAACAATAATAATCACTTCAGAGAATGTTAATTGAGCAAATGACATAACGTATGCAGGTAGCTTAGCAGAGTACCTGTCAAATAGAAAGTGCTTATTACTGTTACGATTTTCTTTTCTCCTGAGGTATTTATTTACAGATTATCTAGAGAGCTCTAGAGAGACAGATAAAAATGAGAAAATGAAAACTTAGCGTTTATTGACATCTTTTATGAAACAAAATAAATAATTGAAATATGCTAAATTTTCCTGGCTTTCAAATGACTGTTGAAAATTATCTTGATTTTTGCTGTTTTGTTTCTAAAATCCTCTTCCATGAAATGTAATACAGCCATATTCTTTCTTAATTATGGGTAAAATAAGGGCTCATTAACAAAAGACCTTTAAACCATGTCTTTTACACAGTAGACTTCAATAAATATTAGTAATTGTCCATCCTGGTGTACATTAGTGGGTATGTTAACAAAGCCTTTATACATTACAGTACATACAGTAATATAAAAAATGTGTTTACAAAATGCCAGACAATATTCTTCAGATTGGTATTTATGTATCAATGCCCTTAATAATTACAACAACACCATGGGATATGACTTTATTCTCCATTTATATATGTGAAAACCAAGGCACAAGAGGTTGGGTTGAGTAACATAACCAATGTCACAAAGCTGAAAGAAATTCCAGGATTTGAATCTAGACAGTCTTACTTTAGAACCCATATTCACAATCATTGCACTAGAGTCCTGGAATTGCAAAAGCAATGTACAAATACATTATATGGCAATATATCAATGGTGGCTGTGCTCATTTTTTATTGATACGTATCAAGTTGCCACAAACTTGGTGGCTTAAAACAAAAATTTGTCATCTCACAGTTTTTGTGGACCAGAAGTCTGGCACATTTTAACTAGAATCTCTGTGCAGGTTGTACAAGACGGGAATAAAAGTATTGGTTGGCTGTATCTGCATTTGGAGGCTAAAGTAGACACATATGTACTGGTGGTTTAAGCCAGTTGCTTGCTGGCTGGTGGTTTAGGCCCCTGTTGCTTTCTGGCTGTTGGCTGGGCCTGTATTCAGGTCCTAGAGACATTTTCCAGGTAGGTACCTGCCCCATAGTTCCCCCAGGCTCTCTCATACTTTTGTTCTCTCTGACTTCTGGAACAAACAAGTCCCTTTTAAGGGCTTATCTAGATTATGTATCTGCTGGCCACAAGCGATCCTTCCACCTTGGCCCTCCAAAGTTCTGGAATTACAAGCATGAGCCACTAGGCCTGGACTCATCTAGATAATCTACTTTGTGATAAGCCCATATTAACTGGTTAGTAACTGTTATAGGCTGAACTGTGTTACCTCAAAATTCATATGTTGATTTCCTAACCCCAAGTGCTTCAGAATGTGACTGCATTTGGAGATAGGGAATTTAAAGAGGTAATTAAGGTAAAATGAGGTCGTATGGATAGACTCTAATTCAACATGCCCCATGTCCTTTTAAAAATGATAGATTAAAACCCCTACCACACATAGACAAAGAAATGACCATGTGAAGAAACTGAGGGAAGATAGTCATCTGCAAGGCAGGAAAGAGGCCTCAGAAAAAAAGCCGAACCTGTCAACAACTTGATCTGACTTCTACCTTATGGAACTATGAGAAAATAAATGTTTGTGTTTAATCATCGGTCTTTTGGTGTTTTGTTTTGGTAACCTTATTGAAGGAATACAGTAACCTAATCATAAAAATGTTATACCATCCTATTTACGGGTTCTGCTTGCCTCCAAGGGAAGCGGATTATACAAGGTGTATACACAAACGGATGGAAAACTTGAGGACTGTCTTAAAATTCTGCTTACCACAGTGACATATTGATGCTGCTGTCTAAAGATATATTCATTTCAATTGATATTCAGAATAAACATCTCTTCTAAATAAAAGAATCAGAAGTGGATCCAGAGAGGAGTTAGAATTTTATAAGAAACATGATGAAAAATGTAACATGTGAAGAGAATAATCAGAATAATGTCCTGTAGTCCTAGGTCATTTAAAAAAATATCAAAAATAGTGGCAGAGCTTGCCCTATAGAAGACTTTAAAAAGGCAATGCTTCTTTGGTTGGACAAGTTTTGCTTTCTTCAAAATGCTTCATAAACAAACATCATCTATTAGCCTAATATTTCAGTGAACATTCTGTACTCACAGTTTAGCTCATAAGTCCTATAAAAACCAGTTTATTTCTTTGATTCTTGAAGAGCAGTTACCTACTACATTCTACAAGCATTATTCATAAATTTGAATTTTCCATAAAAATAATTTTCCAGGGAAATTTAAGAAAGGAGAGGCATAAGCAAAACTGGATCCAGAAAATTAAAAAAAAAAAAAAAAAGATAAATTAGGCGATGTCACAATGTTCCTTCTCCATCTCAATTGTATCTCTAGGGCTTTTCCCCTTCTATCTCCCATATCCCTATTTTCTCCCCAAAGTCACCTAACCCACACTGTTCTCAAAGAAGGGGTGCACTAGTAGTAACATAATATTATTTCAATTAAAGCCACTGTATTACTTTTCCCAGGGTATTTGCTGTTTAACTCTTCTTTCTTAATAAGAAATTCTAAATAGGATTTTCTGCTGTGAAAGTCCCAGATATTTGCCTAGCAGACAGGAAATGATTTTTTGATGTTTTTTTCTGTTATGTCTGCATTCAACTACTGACTAAACTCACTGCCTACTACCTAGATATTTGGGCTGCCTAAGTTCCAAGCTGCTTCTGACTGGACATGAAACATGAAGATGCCAACAAAAACACACATGCATTCATTTACAAGAGGAAACTCCTATTTGATTTTTTGTTTTTTGTACAAAATAGCTTCGGTTAACTGGGTTTTAATGTTCTATTTCTAATTAAAGTTTTGTAGCAGATGAAATCTACAATGTATCAATACCCATAGTATAATGGAACTCCTGTCCAAAACTTTTTATAAAACTGAGATTAACCACATGAAAAGCAGATATGTTTTCCAGTGTCTTTTACTTTTAGATATGATTTGCGTTTTAGCACTTATGTTTTGTTAGCAGCTCTCTATGATTTGCTAACAAATGATTCCACAGCTTTTAATTGTAATTAAAATTTTAATTAAATCTAAAAATTTTAATTAAGTCAAAGAATAGTAGAACTATACATGATAACACAAAGGATATTGTTGAACTTAGGAGAAGATAGGCCAAATGGTGAGGAATGCTTTCAAGTAGATATTTCTTCATTAATTGCTTGAGTGGAGGTTGGTAGATGGGATGAGTAGAGGGGCAACATTTCTTAAGATTTCTATGTAACTAGGCCTGGCTGACTGGGCGCAGTGGCTCACACCTCTAATCCCAACACTTTGGGAGGACAAGGCGGGCAGATCACGAAATCAGGAGTTTGAGACCAGCCTGACCACCATGGTGAAACCCCATCTCTACTAAAAATACAAAAAAAGTAGCTGGGCATCGTTGCACATGCCCATAATCCCAGCTACTCAGGAGGCTGAGGCAGGAAAATTGCTTGAACCCAGGAGGCAGAGGTTGCAGTGAGCCGAGTTAATAAATAAATTAATTAATTAAATAAATTAAATAAATTAAATAACAACAACAAAAAAACTAGGCTGGCTGGGCTATAGTCTCAGCTGGATGTGGTGGCGGGTGCCTGTAGTCCCAGCTACTCAGAAGGCTGAGGCAGGAGAATGGCGTGAACCTGGGAGGCGGAGCTTGCAGTGAGCCTAGATTGTGCCATGGCACTCCAGCCTGGGTGACAGTGCAAGACTCTGTCTCAAAGAAAAAAAAAAAAAGAAAAAAAAGGATTTATATGTAACTATTTCCACGGGGACATGAATTGAAGATTTTCTCTGAAACTCCTATACATTCATGAGAATTGATTTATAAATTCTCAGAAACATATTTGATTTAATAGAATTAGAGTTTTATTTTGAATATTAAAAACTTAGCTTTGCTCTATTCTACTCATTTATTTGAGTAGATTCAACTACTTCGACTTCCCTGCTAGCTGGGATTACAGGCCTGCTCCTCCACATCCAGCTAATTTTTGTATTTTTAGTAGAGATGGTGTTTCACCATGTTGGCCAGGCTGATTTTAAATGCCTGATCTCAGGTCATCCACCCACCTTGGCCTCCCAAAGTGCTGGAATTACAGGTGTGAGCCACCATGCCTGGCCTCATTTACTTTGTAATGTTTTATTTTAGTTCTAATTGACCAATAATAATACATATTTATGTGGTAAAATGTGGTCTTTTTGTGGATGTATACATTGTGGAATGATCAAATCAGTTTAATTAACCTCAACTGTTATATCTATTACCTTAAATATTTACTTCTCTGTGATAAGAATATTAAAAATTATCTCTTTTAGCTATCTTGAAATATACGTTATTATTGACTATAGTCACCATGCTGTGCAATAGATCACCAGAACTTATTCCTCCTGTCTAACTGAAACCATACCCTTTGACCAATACCTCCCATTCCCCATCTATACCCTGCCCACCAACTTTCTAGATACCTCTTTTCTACTCTCTACTTTTATGAGTTTGACTTTTTAAGATTCCATTTATAAATGAGATCTTATGGCATTTGTCACTCTGAGCCTGGCTTATTTCACTTAGCATAATGTTCTCTAGGCTCCACTTCATTAATTTTTATATATCTTCAAGAAAGAGAGCTAGTTAAGATACTATGTTAGTCCCATAGCTTTATTAGCAGCGATGATAGTGATAACAGAAACAAAAATAATTTACAATTGTACAGTGTTTGTAATTTGCATCAAATGTTCACAGGCTAGCCCCTTGAGGTAATTAAAATGAGTTATAAATCTTATATGTAAAGAATCGGAGGCTCAGAGTGAGTGAGTAACCTACTCAAAATTTTACAACTTTCAGATAAATTGAGCTAAGCCTAGTATCCAAGTATTTTGACTCCTTTGAGGCAGATTTAATATTGATATTATTGATATATAGTTCCTAAGAATTTATATTTTAATGGCAATAATATAAGAAGAGCCTCAAACAACAGCCAACTTCTTAAACGATGTTTTAAAATACTGTGTTTAGTAAGAATTTGAATTGAGTTGTCATTATTATAATTTATCCAAAGGGGTGGGTGTGTGTTTAATGAAAAGAGGAAAAGACTTGTTCCTGACTTTCTCTTTATACTTTTTTCTAGTAATAGAGGCACAAGGCAAAACAATCATTTGATACATGGAATTCTATCTGTTTCAAATTGAGATCTGAACATCCAGTATTAAGAAGTACTTACGTAGCAGTGCAATTGCACCAGGCCAAACATTATCAATAATTTAAATATGTAGATTTCTCTAATTTACTTAGTACTAGAGTACTAGTAGAGATTGAGAAAGTAACGTTGTAAAGACTAAAATATGAAGGGCAGTAAGTATGGCAATTATAGAAAAATTTGATTAAGGAATAAAGAGCCAATAAATAAAACAGATTGAAAGTAACTTCTCAAGTGAACCATTTGCCCATAACATACTTGAGAAAAATGTAGGCATAAGAAATTCACCTTGAGAATTTCCCAGTGGAAGAAGGTTTATGTTTGGGAAGTTATCGATTCCCAATCTCTCCTGATAGTGAGTTGTAATAGAGAGAGGAATATGCCTTTGCAATATTGAGTTTCTCCTTTTTCATTTGTTGGTTGGGGGAAATATTTTATAAGCTTGACAACTTTTATTAGTTTAGTTTTATGGGATTCATTTTAACTATAATATCACTAGTACAAATTAGAATAATAGAAATTATTAATTAGCATTTTTTCTAATACCCTGTTTTATCCAAACAACATTCCAGGGTAGCTATTGTATTTTTACTTCAGTGGTGAAGAAACTGGTATATAAAGGTTCAATTACTTGCTTGAGACCTCACCGCCTATAATAGGTGGTGAAGCTGAAATATAAATCTAGATTGATCTTTTCATTTATTCAACCATTTAGAAAACATTTGTAGAGAGCATGACATATGCCAGGCTTTGCTTTTGGTTCTGGGGACACATCAGTGAGCCAGTGAGATGAGTCCTCTGAACTCAAGGAGGTTATATTCTGTTTGGGATAAACAGGTATTACATGAATAAAATGAGTTATTAAGGTATTTTTGAGTAGTTCTACAGGGGAAAATAGAAGCAATCAGCATTAGTTTATACTTTAGGTAAGATAGAGAAGGCCTCCCTGAAGGGTATATGGTTTGAGATGATCCCTGCAAACTGAGAAGGAGCCAGCCTCATAAAGGGAAGACTCAAGGCTAAAGCATTTGTCAAGGAACTGAGGAGCAATGAGCTGAGCTTGCCTTGTATAACTGAAGAATAAAAAGGGCTCACTGTTGCTGGAATATATGAACAAAGGGGAGGGTGGTATGAAATGCAGTAAGAGAGATAAGCAGAGGCTAACCCATGCTATGGAGGAGTTTGGAATCTATTCTAAGAACTATTTCAAAATGGGAGACTTTCAGAATGAAGGGAAAAAGAAATATTAGTAGTTTTAGAACTGGGAATCCAATGCAAAAACTTCTCTGTAGTGGAAAAGATTTTGGCTAAAAAGTCTTTTCCATATTATGCAAATACCCGTTTAATTGTGGTGTTCCTGTCTTCCTCTAGATTGTTTGGAATGAGCTTAGATTAGCCAGCTCGTTCTTTATCCTGGATGTGTCAGACAAATGCCTCTTTAAAGAGGAGAGTGCTATTCAGTTACATAAATTCAAACCCAGCAATCTCTTCTTTGCAATTAAGTCTATACATTTTCTTTGATATTCCCAGAAACTTAAATGAAATTCTAATGGTGGAATTTCAGGCAAATTGCCAGACTGACATTAGAGAAACAGTTCTCAGTATGCTTTCCAAATTATACCACATAGGTATTTGCTTATTCTATTTGTTTCTAATATTCTTCCTGTCTAGAATCACATTCTAGTGCTGATGACTAAATCAAATTATATAACTATAACCTTAATCAGGACAGTTGAAGAAAACAGGCAAAGGAGAGATTAGAAATAACTTTTACTTAATTTATTTATTATTTGTTTATTTTTAAATTGGTCTCTCTGCCTTAAAATAGTGAATTCTAGTAGAGACGACTTGCTTCACTTTTTTGGGCACCCAAACAATACTACAAAAATTTACATGGAATTTCTATAAGGTGCTCCTTTCTAAAAGTATTAAATTTATTTTAAAAATTCTAGTAGTTTATCCTATATTTTCAGGTGGCGTGCTGTACCTAGGAGTTTGTGTGTTTGCCCATTGGACACATACATGCCTCTGTGTGAGTCTCTATGTGCATGTAGTTGTAAACCCACCAATAGACACAGTGGACAGGCCAAAGTGTGGAGCAGAGGGACTAAAAGGCATGGCAGTATGGGGTCACAGGCTCTTGGGCTCCTATAGATTCACTGAAAAAATCACTGCCATGAGGCAGATCAGTAGGAAAAAAGGCATATAAATGTATGTAACATGTATTCACAGGAGCCTTCAGGATGAAGACCCAACCCGACAATAAGATACAGAAGCTTATATACCCTCCTAAAGTCAAAGAGTGCAGACTTAGAGCATGGCCAGAAACACGCTACGTTGGAAAATCAGGTTTCGTGGCAAGACAGGTTATGAGAGAAAGGAAGAGGCCTGGGTAGCCGAGGTGGCCTTTTGATGTAGATGAAACCTCATAGGTTAGCAGTCCTCAAAAAGAATAGATGGTAGCAGTTTCTTTTCAGACCTTTAAAGGTGTCCAAATCCCAGTCTCTCCTAGATTCCAAGGAAATGCCTTGAAAGAGGAGGCAGGGCTGCATTAATGAAGGATCTCTACAGATGCAAACTTTCCCCTTCTCTGTCTGTTGGCTCTGGGGCAGCCATTTAAAAATATTCAAAAACCATATTTTAAGGTAAAATGGTTTTACTTCATTGAGCTGCTTTGTCAAAATAAATTAGCCACTCTGTTTCATTGATTTTGAAATCAACGCATTTGATGAGCATCCCCTGGGAATGTGGAGAGAGGGCAGTGGCTGCTCATTACCTTATCCCTTGACCCTCCTACCCACTCACCCCAGCTAGTCCAGGAGGCTGCTGGCAGTGTCAGGCCAGTGTGCACGCTTGCTGACTGCTCTCCTGAAAAATAGGAAAAATGTCACCAAGGAAAGGTACCTGTAGAAAGCAGCACAATAAAAATTTTAGTTATTCTATAATGAAATTGTATTGAGTAGTATATGCTGCTTATCCCAACTTTACAGGAGCAATTGGGTCAATTATTAGATTCAGGACCATGAACAGAAAATAAATTTAAAAGTTTTAGAAAGGAGAATGCTGTAGAACTTCAGTGCAAGTTTTTAAACAAATATGAATGTTAGGTTTTCTTATGGGTATTGAGATTATAAGGGCAAATATGAATTGAAAAGAAGAGGCTTAAATCTCTATTGAAAATAGGAGAAGAGACTCCTTACCTCCTCCCTTTTCCTTGAACATTTGCTTTAGAACACTTGTAAGGCCTTTCCCTGTCCCTTTGAAATGTATGTAAATCTTTTTACAAGCTGAATAAGCTTCTTATCAGCTTTTATACCTTTCTCAAGGACCTGGGAACCATCCCTTTGAAATGTATACATCAAGAGAGATAGCATCCCTATCTTCCAGTTTCTGTGAGAAGGTAGGAGCCTAACATAGGCAAGTTAGTCCAAGTCTCAAAACTGCCTCATCATAAAGCATGTGATGTTTAATTTTTCATTGGATAAAGCCAATTAGCAAACATAGGTTGTCTCCCCAATCTCCTGACAAATTAGGATGAGCCATGAGTGACATATTGGGCTGTCATGTCCTTTAACTTGAGGACTAGTTATTATTTATGTTGAGAACCTTCCTGTAATGGTTATATCTGCTTTACAACATAAAAGGATAAGCTTTCTTTCAGCCTTTGCTGTCTGCTAGAGGATTGCCTAGGATGCACATCACATTCTTGTTGAATGTTTTTTCTTTTTCTTTCTTCCTATCCTTCTTTTTTTTTTTTTTTTCTGAGATGGAGTTTTGCTCTTGTTGCCCGGGCTGGAGTGCAGTGGCGCAATCTCAGCTCACTGCAACCTAGGCCTCTTGAGTTCACGCCATTTTCCTGTCCCAGCCTCCAGAGTAGCTGGGATTACAGGCGCATGCCACCACACCTGGCTAATTTCTATATTTTTAGTAGAGATGGGGTTTCATCATATTGATCAGGCTGATCTCAAACTCCTGACCTCAGGTGATCCACCCACCTTGGCCTCCCACAATGCTGGGATTACAGGCGTGAGCCACTGCGCCTGACCGAATGTTTTTTCAATAATATTTTGTTTTCTCTTCTACCCTTATGAAGAGGTTTTCTGGACTGGGAGGTGATTTTGTTTTTAATTATATTTCCCTAATGCTTTTTTGGGTAAAAGCTTTTAAAGTGTATACTAATAATAGGTAATATTTATTTAGCAGTTGGCAATGTTTGGTTCTAGATTTTTTTTTTTGTGGGCAATGTTTATAAGGTCATCAGTCAATAAGTTCTTAAACCAGGATTTGAATCAAAGCAGAATGAATCTCTGGCACCCATGTTTCACGAGCAACTGTACTACAGAAAGCATGGGTGAGTTCTAGTTCACCATTTATTGTTGAACTCATCAAAGTTAATATAAAATAAAAATAAAATGACAAGTTTTAATGACAGTTCAATCCCAAATTAAAAAGACTAAAGAAACATTAAATCCACTGCATTTTAGTAGATTTACATAATAATAATATTTATTTATAATCAGCAGAATTCTCATCAAGGCAGTATATACTGTGTTAGGTTGTTTATGCATAATGTAGTGGTTGGAATATATATATATATATATGTAGTTAATTCATTAACATTAACTCATGGCCAATAGCACTATACCTCATGCCTAAATGAAGCTGTTCTAATACATGCATTTTCGCCCTAAGGAATATCACAGCCTTCTTGCTCTTAGGGACACTAGACAACACTTCAACACTATGCTTGGGGGCCATTTTAAATAAGAAAATCACCAGGAAAAGGCACAAAAATATAAAACATGTAGCAATAAATGGACTATGAAAAGGACACTTGTTTACAGAATGGGAGTTGTAAAAAGAAGGCAGAGAGTCACCTTGCTCAATCTCGTCTGGGAACATGTGCCTTGGATGACTCATATTTTTATCTGCTGTGAGCCTATCGTGAAAGCATTGTGAGTACTGACTTTGGTCAACAAGTACATGTTAGTAAGTAGATGAATTAGCAAATACAGCATCTGTGAATAACGAGGACAGACTGTATTTGTTTATTTATCGATTTGTAGTTTGCTTACTCTACTGCACTGTAAATTCCACCAGGGCAAAGAATATGAATGTTTTCCACTGAAACATTATTAGAACTGATGCTGAATAAAATATTAAATACGCAGCTATGTTTGGCCTTGATGGTTAGTCAAATTCTGAAATTTGACTTCAGCTTTGGCCTCAGACTTAGGAAGACTGAATTACTGAATGACTATTTCAACAATGGTTCTGAGACTTTTAGTCTCACTGTGATAATCAGCATAGCCTTTTCAGTAATGTGAGCAAGGTATGTTTTTGAGATTTATTGTTAATCTGATTATTCACTTTAAATATAGGCAAGTATCCAATATACATTGGAGCAAAAATCTCCTTATGTCCTTTACATATTGAAATTCTATCTTTGTTAAAGTAAACTGTGTAGTTATTATTGCAATAGTATAATCCTGCAATAATTAGTGATACTTATAAAAGTTGTGCACTTTATATTCAGAGTAATTATTAACTTTCAGTTACATAGATCTTCACTATGAATATCAAAGGAAAGTCATACTGAATAACTTTATGAAAAATATTCTAAATAACTTTATGAAAACTATCCTTCCAAAATAACAACAGTTTTATGTATTTAAATAATATAGGCAGAAAAATAAGTGATCAATTTGTGTAGTTGCATACTATACTAGTATTTTAATAATAAGCACATGATCTTTAAGAACTGCACTTACTTTTTAATTCCTTGATTCAATTTAAGCCAGGTGTCATGAGTCTTGGGCATGAGTATAGAGAAGTAATCACCTTATTAAGGATGTTATATGTTCTTCTAAGGGCCTTGGATTTTATTCTGAAGGGAATAACGAGTCTTTGAAGCATTTAAAGAAAGGGATGTTGTGAACAGATCCAAATTTTACATTGGTCACTTTGCTTTATGTAAAGGACAAATTTAATTTGACTGAGAAAAGATTCTGGGGTACCAATTATTAAATTATGCAATTACCAGGTAAAACATGATGGAAATGGTTATTCTGGGGAAATGTTTAGGAGATAAAATTAACATGTCTTAGTCTTTTATTTCATTTAAGATAAAGGAATAAATCAAAGATAATTTCATATTCTGACTTGTGTGACAAAGTGTATGATAATTTTATTCATTGAGATTAGATTGAAATTAGAAAAACCTAGTTTATAACAATTTGAAGTTTTTTTCAGTTTTGGACTTGTTAATTATGAAGTATTAGTGGAAAGCCAATGCATATGTTTAGGAGTGTTATTTGTGAATGTAGAACTTAAAAAGTGTTCAGAATATAGACAAATATAGATTGGAAAGTTGGCAACCTATAATTATTTAAATAATTAAAGTGAATTAAACAAATAATAACAACAAACATAAACAACAGTTGTGTAAGGTCATCCTGCCATCTAAGACATAAGCAGAAAGCATGTATAAAAGTGATTGAATTAAAACATCTTTCAGAGAAACATAAGAATGATGAGCATATAGTGTCATGAATGTTCTTAGAGAGAGCAGAGAGTCTGAAGTATCAGAAAGAGCCAGAAGGTAACCATAGACATTTTCATTGGATTGAACAATGAGACAGGAATTGGAAATTTTGGACAGAATTGTTTCCAACAATGGTTAGGGGTAGGGATAAAGACAAAACTTCTGTGAAGTAAGGAGTGGGAAATCCAAAAGTGGATCTCCTAAATAGACCATTCTTATTCAATATGTTTGCCTAAGAAAAATGGAAAGAGTTCCTAATCTTTGAATTTTTCTCTAATGTTTCTAGTATTGTCTTTTTCTTTTTATTTCTTCTGTCACTGGTCTATTCTGGTTTCCCATTACCTCTAGCCTCAGCTACTCTAGTAAACTGTTAGTTGGTTTCTCAAATTCTAGTTCTCACCTTAGCACTGAATCTATTGCTTTAGATTAATGTTTCTAAAATGTTGCCTTTATCATGTGATCTGCTTAAAAATATTTGGCATTTCCTCATTTTCCACAGAATTCAGGTCAGTCATTTTAGTATTCCATTGAGGGTCTTAAAAAATTTGATCCTAGACTTCTTTTCCAGAATTATCTTCAATAGTGTTCTACATGTAACTTTTGGGTCAACAAAATTCATTTTTTTTTGCTCTATGTTCTGCAGACACATTCAGCCTTTATCTTTCTGCCTTTGCTTATACTAACTCAGTTTTATGTCTCAAAAATTTTACACAGTCTCCAAATATTAATTATTTCATACAGTCTTTCCTGATTTCCAATTTTGGGTTCATTTGGAAACTGATTTATAGCTTTTGTAGAACAGTTACCATTTAATCTCTTATAGTAAGTTGTTGGCTCCTTGGATACAGAGAGCTATGTCTGTATACACACACATGCACACACATACACATACGTAGATCTGTATCTGAGCCATATTAGAGTCTTCTTTGTGTTCCCTACAGGGCCTAAATAGTGTTCCTTGGAGTGAAAATTACTCTCGGAATGAATAAACAAGAGCAACGCAAGTGGTAAGAAGGGGAAGGGTGGTCTTTATCTTTCTAACTCAACAAAAATCCCTGTGGATTAAAGCTGTTATGAAGACAATATCCTAATCACTCAAGACGTCTGTATGAAGGTTATGTTTTCTGAAATTTTCTTATATTGTTACATTGGATGATGACACTGTTACCCATATTTGTGTAAACACTTATGTTGGCCTGGAAGAAAAATAGAAGTTCACCCATTATTATTGCCTCTCCCTTTGAAGTGGCATAACCATCCCTGTCTGTACTGCCATGGCAAAAGCAACATGCAACCCCCACTTCTGGGCTCTTCTTGGCCCTTTGCACCCACTAGATATACCCATGTTTTGGTGGTAATTTGTCCACCTTTCTTCTGGTAACAGCAACACATATTTTTCTATGGAAACCCACTCTTTCCCACTCTTACTCTATATGGCTCTGGCATAGCTAATGACAACCCACTCACCCCAACTCTAAAATAGCATATGATTCAGACTTTGCTAACGAAAGCATCACAGCTTGTCAGCAAATGCATGACCCAGACAATCTCAGAACTTTAGTTGAAAAAATGAACACCTGAAAAGCTACATTTTCTCAAGTTACAGAATATGTGTTTGAAGTTATTTTGTTCTTATCTTATTGTGGGGAGATTTGTCTTAGAAAAAAGGTGTTAGAGAGGAAATCAGAGCAGACTTGAAGACAGATGCCTAATGACATCTGAGCACCTGGATTGTGCTTTAACTGAATCTATATGTGAGACAACAGTTTATCTTTTGTGTTAGTTTCTTTTTTGTTAGATTCTTGCATCCCTGGGAATCCTAAATAATAATCATGGCAATATTACATTTATAAGACTAAAAGATAGGAACTCAAGAAAAATTTGCTTTTGGCAGTTGGTGAAAAAGTGAATTTAAGAGAAGTGACAAAAATAACTACTTGGGGTTACATCTATGAAGTAGCTTAATAATTTTCTTTAAAATGTCCAATAGTAGTTACTTTAAAAGAGAGAGGAATACCAGGGAGACTAAATAATACAGAAAACCACGGGGCTCGCTGTAATCTGTATATCCATGCAAGGGCCTGCATTGTTTATCACAGTATCTACAGTTCCTATCAAACAGGGTAAATGTTTGATGAATGAATACCCTAATCCAAGAGGCCTGGGCATGCTCCCAACTACCTAGAAAATTCAAAGGGAAGAAGAAAAATTGTTATAGAGAAACAGAGCTCAAGAAATATTAACATTATATTTTCCTGAGAGAGAGAGAGAGTAAGCACAAATGTATCCCACTGCACCATGTGGTATAAGCTCAGGGGGTTACATAAAGGAAAGGAATCTGGTGTTTCAAGGTGTTAGTTTGTCCTGTGCAATGTCTTTAAAGTAAAAGACATTGTAAACTGTAGTTTACACTCTACACTCAAAGTAAACTGTAGAGTAATTTTGTGATTTAAGAAGAAACTATTAGGATCTTAGGATGGTGGGAAAAGATAGATAAACAGGTACTTATTAAGGGAAATAGTGAGTTTAATTTGGCCAATTATTTACTTCATTGTATTCACTGGAGAATGCAATCTAATTAAGAATATGCTTAGGAAAATAATAAGATAACAGTCTATACTGGACTCAATAAAAATCTGGACTTAGATGAGGAGAGACTTTATTCAAACACTGCTGCAGTAGGGAGAGCTCTCTGATCTCAGAAATCTGCAAGCACCTTAAAATCAAACACAAAGGCTTATTTAAAAAAAATAGGGAAGAGTAAGCAGGAATAACAGAAATTGTAAGGTGACACCTGGCAAGTGAGAAAGGATGAGTACACAGCATGATGGGTCCAGACTGATAGTAAAGGTGTCCTCTCTGTGGTCAGCAGTTCTCCAGATGGGCTGTTTATGGGACATAGCATTCAAGAATCAAAAGAGAATCAGCAAATTAATAAGAGGAAATTGATGTTCCAGCAAACTCTCTGAATATATTGCTCTGCCAGTGCAAAGAGCACTCTGAATTTGTGTGACATGATCCCATGTTGTGATTGAATAATAGTATCCTAACAATAATAATATAAAATAATAATCAGAACCAACAAATATTGAAAACTATGTATCAGGCACATTATAAGTCCTTTACATGTGTATCTTATTTAATCTTACAGTCATCCAAAGAGGTATTCTTTTTTTCTCAATTTTACAAAACAGGGAACTGAGAAATAGGTTAAATATTGGACAAATGCCATACTTTACCCATAACTAGTATTAGATGTCAAGAAAAGGAGAACAGATATAGACAGATATTTTTTAGAGATATTTTGCTGAGGGTATAGTAAAGTCTGAAAAAATGTTTCTATTTTGCTGAGGGTATGGTAAAGTCTGAAAAAATGTTTCTAATCCACTGCAGAAAATCTGATGACCAAATATTTCATATCCCCAGATTCAGTATCTAGTTCAGGTTAATTGCTGGGCATTATTAAGAAAAAAATATCAAAATTGGAAATAATGGCTAATATTGTTTGGCTCCATTTCCGCACCCAAATCTTACGTTGAATTATAATCCTGAATGTTGGAGAAGTGATTGGATCATGAGGACAGACATCCCCCTTGCTGTTCTTGTGATATTGACTGAGTTCTCTCGAGATCTGGTTTTTAAAAATGGGCGGCACTTCCCCCTTTATTCTTTCTCACCCCTGCTGGCCATGTGAAGACATGCTTCCTTCTCCTTTGCCTTTCGCCATGATTGTAAATTTTCCAAGGACTCTCCAGCCATGCCTCCTGTACGGCTTGTGGAACTGTGAGTCAATTAAACATCTTTTCTTCATAAATTACCTAGTCTCAGGTAGTTCTTTATAGCAGTGTGAGAATAAACTAATACAAGGACAAAAATGACTTCAGATTTAAAAAATGTACTAAAACGTGTAAAATATCCATACAGGAATTATTAGATTCTAGAGGTGTGTGTGTGTACCTTTGTTTGACTTATTTTCTATTTATAAAAAGACTCTGTGAAGCTGTATGCTAACTTGTAGATTTTTGTGCAGTTCAGATAAAACTGACTTCTGTGCAGTAAAAAGATAACCTAGGAGATTACAGTTTTATTGTCCTAAATGATATTACAAGTTTTGTAACAACTTTGCAATAATATTTTAACATTAACTTTTTCATTGAGAATAAATACGCATTGTCTCAAATTCTTCTTTGTACCCGGATACTATACTATCTTACTTGTTCTCTCATTAGTAAGTTTTATAAATCTTTGACATCTAGTAAGTTTTTATTTGTGTGAGAATCATGTTTAACCTTTTTGAAAATTATTCTTACAGCATATGTTGACTGCATTTACTTATTTTGACTTCCCTTTTAAACATGCCACCTTCTTTAAGGCATGCGTTTTTTGTTTTGTTTTGTTTTGTTTTTTTATTTGTTTGTTTGTTGAGATAGAGTCTTTCTCTGTCACCCAAGCTGGAATGTAGTGGCACGATCTCAGCTCAGTGCAACCTCCGCTTCCTGGGTTCGAGGGATTCTTCTGCCTCAGCCTCCCAAGTAGCTGGGACTACAGGCACGCACAACCATGCCCGGCTAATGTTTGTATTTTTAGTAGAGATGGGGTTTCACTATCTTGGCTAGACTGGTTTCGAGCTCCTGACCTCAAGTGATCCACCTGTCTTGGCCTCCAAAAGTGCTGGGATTACAGGCATGAGCCACCACACCTGGCCAGGGTATCCTTTTTTTTAGATGAATTAATATCTATGACTGAGATACAGCTGAACTGATAGGCTAGGAGACATCATTTAACTTTGCTCAGGATATTTACTTAATTAGTTTAACTCATAGGACTTTATTTCTCTCCCTCAAGTTACCTTAAAATCTCTATCCTTTCTAAAATTGAGATATGAATATGAAACATTTATAAATGAATTTCAACAAGCTATTTAGAAACTGTAGTATAGTAGTCTTGAACTGGGGCCAGGAAGCTGCATTTTAATAAGCACCAGGTGTCTAACACTTACTGTGGCAACTCAGAAGTCCTGCTTCTCTGTTGACCTGATCTGAAGTGTTGCTGTTTCTTATTTAATGATATCCAGAGTAGTTCTCTTGTTAGTGTAGCTGAAGTAATAACTGTTTCATTGGATCAATGGGTCTCCTTGTGAGTAGCCGCACGCTTAGAGAGGCCAATATTTAAACCACATCATTGAATATGAGAAAATTGCTGTCTATCTGATAATCTTGGGTTTACTTTGGATCTACACTGGACAAAGGGTAGTGGTTTTTGTAGCACCTTGACTATTAATGTCTGAATATTCAATCCATGTGGGAGGCTACAGTATCAGTACACAGATAAAATGCAGGTTTAGTCTCAGCCGATTGTGTCAGATTATAAGGACCAGGATCAGGCAATGATTTCATGCCGTGCTGCAACCAGCAAGATGCTCTTGCCTCTCATCCCAGGGAATGACTGCTCACATCTCTCCTGGATTTAAGCAGTTCTTTAGGTGTGAATGACTAGGGGCTAAAATGTTCCTGTTTCTTTACAGAGTAAGGCAGAATTTTCTGTGTAAACAGAATTGCCCTGAAAGTCTAGTTCCTCTGGAAGGTCCTCATGATTAAAGTCAAACATTTATGATATTCTTCAAACATTACTAGTTGTTACTGTTGCCCCATAGCATTATTTTGAAAAAGTTAATTCTTAACAGGAATTTATGACCTTGTTTTCTATAAGTGAAAATAAAATACCACGTCAGTCATTATTTAATACAATTTCCCAGCTTTTCTTATTTAGTTCTTTTTAGAATTAAAAAAAAAAAAAAAAAAAAAACCTTATCTCTGAAAATACGGCCCTAATATTTATGGAAAACATGATATGGAAATTGTTACTAGCTTGGACATAAAGCAATAGAATAAAAACTATTCATTTGAAAGATAATCATTTCTTTTCTTTCTTCCCCCTTTTTTTTTTTTGAGATGGAGTCCCGCTCTGTCACCCAGGCTGGAGTGGAGTAAAAGTGGCACGATCTTGGCTCACTTTAACCTCTGCCTCCCAGGTTCAAGCTATTCTCCCTGCCTCAGACTCCTGAGTAGCTGGGATTACAGGCACCCGCCACCAAGCCAGGCTAATTTTTGTATTTTTAGTAGAGATGGGGTTTCACCATGTTGACCAGACTGGTCTCAAACTCCTGGACTCAAGTGATCCACCCACCTTGGCCTCCCAACGTGCTGGGATTACAGGTGTGAGCCACTGTCCCTGGCCATCATTCATTTTGTACAAGTGTAGAAAAAATATAACAGAGGACTGAGAGCTACAAAACCTAGACATTGAGTTGAATAAGTGCTAAATTTTCTTTGAAGGCAATTTTTATTAATTTATGGTTTCATGATTTTTAAACTTTTATGTGCTCAGTATTTTGTTAGAAGACTGTATTTTTCACTTTTATGTATACCTTACCATATGAGGTCCAGATAAAATGTATTTTTCATTTTTATATATACCTTACCAAATAAGGTCCAGATAAAGTGTGTGTCTTTCCATTTTATCTTTATAATATCCGTACTGACTAAATAGTCCAATCAGGAAAAATAACAGACCTTAACTTTTAGAGCTACTATTTTTTCCCCATTTAATTAATGTTTGTCTTGCAGAACAAATCCAAAATTTATTTATTTATTTATTTATTTATTTTTCTTTTTCTTTCTTTCTTTCTTTCTTTCTTTCTTTCTTTCTTTCTTTCTTTCTCTCTCTCTTTCCTTCCTTCTTTCTTTTCTTTCTTTTTTGCTTTCTTTATTGTGTCATTACACTCTTGAATTGACTTATTTTGTCTCTGCATATATTATACCCTGTTTGTTTTTTAGTAATAGTCAAATCGTTGAAAACTGGAAAAGAAAAGAAGGATAATTTATGCCAATCACTGGTACCTCAGTAGAGCTCACCCCCTACTATTCTGCCTTTGCATCAAATAGACAAATTATTCACTTGGCTGGTTCTGCTAGTATCCATGAAACCTGTGAATTTGATTCAGAATTTTGGCTTATGCTGGGCATGAGATCATTACACAATTTAACTGCTTATTATGTCCTCTCGTTTGTGGCAACCTGAGTGCACAAATGGTCTATTTGTTGAGGCTGAAAATAGAAATACCAGCAGGGAAGACAAATACGAGGACCTGAGAAGGATCTCTGGGGATTTCTGACTAATATTCCATCTCTGTCATGAAAGTATTCTGGAAGGGAATACCTAGTGTTTCTCTATGATTTTACGTCAAAAGGCCAGGAATGAATCCTAACTATGAACCCATCAACAGGAATTTAATAAGCGCTGAATATTACTTATTTCATTCATTCAGCAACTGCTTATGTACTAGGGCCTAAATGTGGCTGGATGGTTAAATGCATAAGCTTTGGTGTCAAATTGCATAGGTTGAAATCCTGTTTCTGCCACTTAGCATCTGTATAACTTGGGTGATTCACTTAAATTGTCTTGGTTCTTTAGAAACATTTCATGTGTCGCAGAAACAAACTACATTTATAGTATCTAGCACGTGAAAGCACTCAACAAATGTGTGCTATTGTATTATGTGCAAAAGATCATGCCAGAAATGTGAGGGATCCAAAGTTCCTCCAGAAACTCTCTTATCTCTAGTAGTTTAGAATTTAAAAAGGAAACAAACAAGAATAATACCTGTCATCTCAGCACTGCTGGTAGCTTTACCTTTTAGTTCTTGTCCACCTTAGTTCTTGTCTCACCACAAAACAATTCCAAAGATATTAGTAATTAATGTAAATTTTTTAAAGTTTCCTTGAGGAGATGAAGAAGACGTTCACCTGGCACATGAAAAAGCCTCTAGTAAGCCACTTGTCTTCTTTCTGAAGTTTTTCTCTTTAGCCACATAAGTGCCAGGTCCTCACTTTTAATATTTTTCTCTTCTACAGTGTCTGTAAATTTCCTTTCTAACCTGGGAGAATCTGCTTTTGTTCCCAGTCTGCGCACTCCACTGGGCAAAATAAAATTCCAAAAAATTAGCAAATGTTATCTCTTGATCCAGTTTAGGTAAGCAAGATAAAAAGTGCTCTAACAAGAAAAGAAGTAACTGTGGTGTGACTCCATAGATAAAAAAGTATATTTCTCACTGGAATGCTGAGGGCTTTTAGGGGACAATTCCACTGGACTGTGAAAAATGAGTATGATTTGGACATGTGGAAATGAACGGGTGGAGGATGGGAAATGAGAGAAGAGAGACAGGTATTTAAAATGGAAAGAACAAGAAGAGTGTGGGAGAAGGGCAAAATGCCATGATTGTGATCTATCTATCTATCTATCTATCATCTATCTATATCCACATATCTATTATGTGCTTATTGCATATATAATAACATATGTGGTACATAGATATATATGAAACATAAGTGCTATGTGTATATAAGCACATAATATATGTGATATAAGCATATTAAGCACATATCATG
>NC_045442.1:53617499-53652170 GCF_002776525.5 Piliocolobus tephrosceles | reverse complement strand
ATATGTGTGTGTGTTTTTTTATGCAGTTCAGTCAAGCATTACATTATGCAATATAAGCTAGCATCACATTAGAGAGATAAGACTTACTTAAAGAAAATAATTCAAGAATACTACAAGGCAGTGAGTGAATGCTTAGTGATATGGGGCAGTGAGTTCAGAGGAGGGAGAGTTATGTGTGGAGATACTGATCTAGCTTTGAAAGGTGGTGAAGGTGTGTAAGGGCCACAGCAGATCAATCTCAAAGGCAGTGGTTCAAAACACTTTCCTATGGAATGTTAATTCTCTAGGTTTTCCACAGAGGAAAATATTTCTATGGCTGTATTAATTTTCTAGGGTTGTCATAACAAAGTACCAAAAACTAGGATGGACTGAAATAACAAATTTATTCTCTCAATCCTGTATGCTAGAAAACTGAATTCCCAGTGCTGACATGACCAGGCTCTCTCCAAAAGCTCTAGGAAAGAATCCTTCTTGCCTTTCCAGCTTCTAGTGGTTACCAGCAATTCTTGGTATTCCTTTGCTTGTGGAGTCATAACTCCACATCTCTGCCTCTGGCTTCACATGGCTGTCTTTCCTCTTGTGTGTAGCTGTGTCCAGCTTTCTCTCTTTATTTTTGTCCTTTTTAAATTTTATTTTCAGTTGAAACATAGTAAAAGTACCATAATAGTCATACCTATTTGTGGGAACAAAGTGCTATTTTGATACATGTATACACAATGTTATGATTATATTAGGGCAATTAGCATGTTCATCCCCTCAAATGTTTATCATTTCTTTGTTTTAGAAACATTCAGAATCCTCTGTTCACTCAAGATCATGCTATTGAATTTACATGTATTTGTACAGTCTTGAAAGTTCCTCTTATTATGAATTTTTAGTTTTATTCCACTGTATCCTGAAAAGATGTCTGATATAATAATTCTGATTTTAAAAAGTTGTTTCATGGCCTAATATATGACTTATTCTGAAGAAAATTTTATCTGCTGAAGAGAAGAATGTGTATTCTGTGGATGCTGGATAAAATGGTCTACAAATGTTGTTAGTTCCATTTGGTCTATAGTGCAGCTTCGGTTTAATGTTTTTGGTTAATTTTCCATTTAGATGACCTGTTAAATGCTGAGAGTGGGTTGTTAAAGTCCTCAACTATTATTGAATTGGTGTCTGTATCTCTTTTTCTATCTAATAATATTTGTTTTTTATATCTGTGTTACAGTATTGGAGGCATATATATTTAAAAGTATTATATCCTCTTGCTGAATGGATCCCTTTATCATTGTATAATAACCTTCTTCAGCTCTTTTTACAGTTTTTGACTTTAGGTCTTTTTTTGTCTTATACAAGTACAACAACTCCTGCTTGCTTTTAGTTTTGACTTGCATGGAATGTCTTTTTTCATCTCTTCACTTTTAGTATATATATATATATATATGTCTTTACAGGTGAAGTGAGTTTGTTGTAGGCAGCATATAGTTGGGTCTTGTTTTTCATTCATTAGGCCAGTACACACATTTTAATTGGAGAATTTAAACTGTTTACATTGAAAATTATAATTTTATTCTCAGTAAATTATCAGTAAAATTACTACTCCTGTCATTTTGTTTATTGTTTTCTGATTGTATTGTATATCCTTTGTACCTTTCTTTCTCCCTTATTTATCTTTGCAGTTTGTTGGTTTTCTGTAGTGATAAGATTTGTTTCGCTTTTCTTTCTCATATATGTATCTGCTGTCAGTGAGTTTTACATTTTTGTGGGTTTTCATGATCTTAGTTATCATTCTTTCACTTCCATATGTAGGATTCTTGTAAGCATTCCTTTTATGGATGGTCTAGTGCTTTCAGATTCCCTCAATTATTGCTTATCTGAAGAAAGCTTTATTTCTTCATTTCTGAAGGATAGCATCACTGAACATAATATTCTTGATAGAAGGATTTGTCTGTTAGCACTTTAAATATATCATGCCATTTTCTCTTGAACTATAAGGCTTCTGCTGAGAAAACTGTTGTTAGTCTGATGGAGATTACTTTATGTGTGACTTCCTGCTTTTCTCTTGTTGCTTTTAGAATTCCCTCCCTGGCTTTGAATTTTGACAGTTTGACTATAATGTACCTCAGAGAGGAGATTATGGGGTTGAATTCATTTGAGGACCTTGATCTTCCTGGACTGTATGTCCATATATAAGACTTAGGAAGTTTTCAGCTATTACTTTAATAGATTTTCTGTGCCTTTTTCTATCTCTTTTCCTTCTGAAACTCCCATAATGTGAACATTTGTTTGCTTAATGGTTTACTATAAGCCCTGTAGGCTTTCTGCACTTAAATTTTTGTCTTTCTTAAGTTCATGACTGTTTTGACATGTGAACCTTTAGGACAACATATGAGTAAACAGGAAGCCAGGGATTATCAGGAAAACACAGGCAATTGGCTGTGGGAAGATACTGTCTTCTACAGGGTATCAAAGGTTTGAATCTCTTATTATTACCTCTCAATGGGCAAGAAGATCACAGACATCTGAATTTCAGAAAATGGATCTAGAGAGGGTTGGACTTGATTAAAAAAGATCTTTAGGAAATAACATTCTGGACTTCATTCTTTTGCTAGATTGGAACTAACTGCAGAATTACATTTAGAAATTTATTTAAAGTAGAATCATGATGACTTGACTTTCTTAGTTTCATTTTTTCAATTTTCTGTAACCTTAACTGTGGAATCACCCTGGTGACTGCTGTACATGTTTGTCATTTTCAAAGGGGCAGGCTCATTTATCCCTGATTCGTGTGAACACATGGTTAACTTTGGCCTCTGCACTATTAATTATAAGAAAAACACTGGTAGTTAATTGAAAATCACTATGATTTTGACAGTGTAAGTCATTGGTTAAAATTAGGACTAGCTGAGTCCAGAAATATTCATCTACAAAGTAGTAAAGTAGAGAGCCCTGTTTTTCGTGTGACTAGAGACTAATTGAGATAAGAAAGTTGTTTGCTATTATAAATAAAACAACAAATGTTTTCCACAGCAGTATTTTTTAGTGAGACAATGCTAGACACAAGGTAAATAATGCAGCTAGATACTGATCCCAAGCCTTCTCTGAAGAGTGGTCAGGGCACAGTAAACTTCATGGAATTGACTATTCAAAGTGCAAATGAATTTATCACTAGAAATTAGAATGCACAAATTTGGAAGAGGAGTGTACCAAGGGAGTCATTTAGCCCAATTATCTGAATTATAGAGAGGATAAAAGCTAAAACCCAGGGAGGATAATAAAATTAGTGTGCATTTACTGAATACTTGTCTATACAAAGCAGTTTTCTAAGTGCTTTTTTTTATTTCATATTTATAGCAAACGTATAAGGCTGCTATAGCTATCCTAATTTTACAGAGGAAGTAACTTAGTTTTAAATATTCCATAGATTACACAGCTCATAAAAGTTAAAGCATGAACTTAAGTCTGATTTGTCTTCCTCCAACTCTTCTTCACCTATTTTAATATAAAATATTTTGCCCAAGGCCTAAACAAGCACATCCATCACTTCACTAGTCATCTGATTTTCTTTATCTTGTCTTGCCACACTATTTGGAGACTGTTATGCTAAATTATTGATCCAACATCAGTCTACTGAATCACTCACTTTATAGATCAAATAAAAGTAGATGTAAAGAAAAACACGTGTAAGTATTTGACCAGTAGCATGCATACCTCATTTTTAAAGAAAGGAAATAGTAAATGCATGATGAACATCTGTATGTTAGAGAGAAAACTGTGAATGACTTGTCCCATGTAATGCTTTAATACTTATCAGATGCTATTTTAAAATAGATTCGTTTTCCTATGTTGCCGAGAAGTGCAGCTGGACTAAGTAAATAAATGCCTATTCTCTAAAACTTTTTTTTTTTGGCAGGTGCTGACCTAGCAATTGTTATTTCAGCTGCAATGTTTATGCTTTTATGTATAAAGATCAACAGCAAAACAGTACATTCACGACTTTACCCGGAAACTTTTACCTATTACTAGGTAGATATTTAATATTTATATCTAGAATAGTAATTGATGGTTCTTTTGTGCCTACAGAGTTGTAATCACTTTAGGGGTTCTACTGACTTTATGCATTGCAAGAATATTATCTGAGTGCTTCATTACTAACTTCCAAACCCTGAGGCTAAATTTTAAGCTCTGGAGTTTTCGCTCAGTGAGCTTGCTTTGTTTCCTCAAGTTAGAAGACAAAGTATCTTACAAGATACTTAGAAGTTGTCATCTATGTTGTTAGACATTTGTAGAATAAGGACAATGTGATGATTAGTCTTACATATCAACTTGGCTAGGCTAGAGTATGGGATTATTTAATAAAACACTAATCTCTGTTTCTGTGAGTGTATTTTATAGATGTTAATATTTGCAATCAATTTACTTTAAGTTGACAGTTCTTCGTAATATGATGGACCTCAGACAATCAATGGAAGGCCTTAAGAGTGCTTAAAAACTGAGCTTTCCTGGAGAGGAAGGAATTAGACTTCCAGACTGCATCATGAAATTCTGCCTGAGTTTCCAGGTTCCCATCCCACCATAAAATCCGCCCACAGATTTTAGCCTTGCCAGCCTCCACAATAATTGGAGCCAATTTCTTAAAACAAATCTTTTTCTAATTAAAATAAATTACATATAATATGTTATATAAAATTATATATAATTATATTTGCTATATATAACAGGTTATATATAATATATAAATTATACATATTATATATAAGTAAATTATACACACACACATATATAATTTGTGTAAATTTAAGGAACATAAATGTAGTTTTGTTACATGAATATATTGCAGTGGTGAAATCTGGGCTTTTAGTGTAACTGTCACCGAAATAGTTTACATTGTACCAATTAAGTAATTTCTTATTCCTCATCCCCCCTCACCGTTCAACCCTTTTGAGGGTATACTAGATTAATGTGTACACATTATTCCGTTCCTACTTATAAGTGAGAACATGTGGTATTTGACTTTCTGTTTCTGAGCTGTTTCACTTAAGATAATTCCATCCATGTTGCTGTAAAAAACAAGATTTCATTCTTTATTTTGGCTGAATAGTATTCCATTGTATACATATGTATCACATTTTCTTTGTCCATTCCACTGTGGATGAACACTTAGGTTAGTTCCCTATCTTTACTGTTGTGACTAATGCTGCAATAAACACATGAACGCAGATATCTTTTTGATGTATAGGACAAGATCTAAGAAATATATGCCAAACTTCAGATTACTACAACAGTGAAGAGCATTACCTTTTAAGTGCTTTTAAGGGTTATTAGTCACAACTTTTGTGCTTGAAATAAAGGAAAATTTAAAAGTGGGAAATTATTGATGCTTGCCACTGGAAAGTATAATGATGAAATTAGCCTTTAGGGGCCCATGAAACTAGGTGCATGGTGGGCCAGGACTCACTCCACTTACAGCTTTGTTTTTCATGCCTGTTGCATCTACTTTATCACTGTGCAGGCCAGCTTCATCTATATAGGGTGGAAATGCTACCCTGGGAATTCTTGAACAGGAAATCTCATTGCTGCCACCCTCACTGAGCACCCTTTTTCATTTACTAGGAAAAACCTTGTAAAAACCTTGGCAAAGATTTCTAGATTGGTTCAACTTTAATCAGATAAAATTCTAAGGACCCTTCAATGCTACCAGAGCTGGACTACATTGCGAGAAGAATGGATCATAATAACGAAGGAGTAAGTCATAATTACAACAACTGATGTATATTCTATGAAGCATAATTAGCAGATATTAGTATGTGAGGAAGACATGATTGTAAAACTAAGAAAATAACATGACTTACATTCATTTACTAAATCATGATATATAACAGTAAGACCAAAATACAAACTGCCTATTCGTTATTCTCATTTATAAAATAATCTTGCCGGGCGCTGTGGCTCAAGCCTGTAATCCCAGCACTTTGGGAGGCCGAGACGGGTGGATCACGAGTTCAGGAGATCGAGACCATCCTGGCTAACACGGTGAAACCGCGTCTCTACTAAAAAATACAAAAATCTAGCCGGGCGAGGTGGCAGGCACCTGTAGTTCCAGCTACTCCGGAGGCTGAGGCAGGAGAATGGCATAAACCCAGGAGGCAGAGCTTGCAGTGAGCTGAGATCCGGCCACTGCACTCCAGCCCCGGCCACAGAGCGAGACTCCATCTCAAAAAAAAAAAAAAAAAAAAAAAAAAAAATCTTAAGGACAATACAATATTGTAGTATCAGTCACACTGTTAATCAAATATGTAAATCAGCTTTAGGATGAGATGTGACAGGCTCCAAATAAATTAGCAATAATAATAGTAACAGCATATTGTTTTTTCAATTTTCACTGAGCAGCAAGGTGGGAAAATTGCTTTTGATACTATACATATCAGTGATAAGGCCTTTGGGCCACATGTAATAACATAATGATATTTTATATCTACATAGAGCCTTTTATATCAACAGCACAAATGTATCCTCACTGGCAGCATCATTTTCCCCAGTTTTCAGAGCAGAGGGGCTATACAACTGCCTGGGAAAACAGATGGTTTTTATGACTTGACGTGCATAGTGGCTACTTCAGTTTATTTGGAGGATAAATTCCTTCAACCTTGTAGCCTGTCCTTATGACCTAGATTCATCTTCTTGTTCCTGAAAATCTCATCATTAACACGCTGAAGAAGTATTGAGACTGCTTCTGGATCCCTCAGTGTTTACTTTTGAGTAATTAAGTTATAAATGTAAAAGTGTATTTATATGTGTGTGTATGTACATGTAAATGTATAATGCATGCATGTATGTATACAACAGCTTTATTGTGATATATTACGCATATCAAACAGTTCACCTATTTAAAGTATACAGTTCAGTAAGTTTTAGTATATTCACAGAGTTGTGCAACTAGCACATGTGGTTACTTTGGAAACTGCCTGCCGTGTTCAGGTTCTAGAATATGAAAATTGGATATAAATATGTAAAAGTGAAAATGAACAACAGCAACAGCAACAACAGTGATTGTAGTTTGAATCTGTCTGGTGCTTTCAAATATATCACCTTACTTCAAAATGCAACACTATACAAAGTAGGAATTAGTTTAATTTAAGATGAAAAACATTGGTACAAAAAGACAAAATTGCATGTCTAAAGTTAAAATAATTTGCAGAGCCAAGATTTGATCTAATATCAGTGCAACGCGACAGTTCCTTATCCTGCTACATCAGTGATTATATTCACTTTATGTGATATGATGATTCACTCTACAGAATGTATTGGTCTAATATTTCCATCACTGTAATACTTTCTCACTTCATTTATTACTGTGTGTCTTGTCTAATTAATCATTTAGTATTTATTTTGAATCATGGCTACTCTGCTCCTACTTCTACATGTTTTTAAAAATGTTTTATTTTATTTAGATTTTATTTCTAAAGCAAACAACTCTCTCAGCAAACATCTCTTCACCTTTCCTGGGTAAAGCCCTCTCAGAGGACAAGATTTTACCCAGGACAGGTGAAATGAGGCAGGGTGAGTAGATGCATGGGACTCATTTGGTGTAAAGCCCTGCAGTATTGGCAGTGGTTTGTGAGTTATGAGAGAGCAGGCTTCACATACCTGGAGTGCCTGGTGAATTCCCTGAAAAGCAGAGAAGGGATGTGCTCAAGTCTTGTGCTGTCATCACATTGTTCTCACTATAGCACCATGACCACATCATCATGTGACATCATATTGCCTTCACACTAAGCCTGCAGATAACAATGCATGAATGCTCTTTGACACCCATTCCGCTGTATCTATTTGGTATTATGGTCAATATTACTGTTTGGCTACTCTGTCTCTATCTTGCTTCATTTACTAAAATATGAACTCCTATAGCTTTCCTCACTCTCACCCTATAAGTATCTCTCTCTCTGGTAGTTGTGCATACACAGAATGTAGAGCAGCTCAGAAAAAGGCAATGCTCTGCTATGCAGACTCAGGTACAATGATGGACAGCTAATGTCCACAATAGTCTCAGGTCATGATGATAGATACTAGTTTGAAAATAAAGTGATTGTTCATTTCATTGTTTTGACTTATCTTTATTCCTGACATTTGATTAATTTTGAATTTAATATAATATTAAAGGCCTGTAAGAGACTTCATGTAATACATGAAGAGAAATCTAGAAAATGTTGAGAAACATTGACCTTCTGACGACTCTGATGTTAAGGAACTAGACAGGGTTTGACTTTGTAGGATGTTGGTATGACAGGAAATGATTAATATTGGATTGCCCTCATTTCTCTTTCTTCCTTCATTTTTTTTTTCCATTTAGATCTTTTTACTCTTACGTCGTGGAAATAACTAGATACCTTACACAAATTATAATTTCACTTTCTTTGTTCAGTCAGATGAATTAACATTTGTTTGACAATTCTGAGAAATGTAAGAACAGAAACATATAGTCTTCAAGCTCAGCCTATGAATAGCCTGAAAATTAAATGTGTTTAAGCACATACAGGGGAGGCCCTGAGGTCTATGTCCATAAAGATCAGGTCTACTCTTGTGAAGATAAATCTTCAGGAAAAACATGATACATAAGCTTGATGCAGGAAGGACGAGCCAATGCAAAAGGGAAACAACAATGATTTTTAATTCAATAGGGTGGGCTAAACAGATTATGCTTCAGATTTGTCTATTCCCTAAAAAAGAAACTTTTTACAAAGCTCTAAAGAAAAAATGTAAGCAAAACAATATCTGTTTCACCCAAATATTTTAGATATATGGAGCACATGATAGGGCTGTTTGAGCAGAGTGTAGTGTGAGGGACATAGTCATACTTTGTGGGGGTTTCTGCTGGAGTTCACTCAAAGTAAAGAGAGATGGGCAGTGGAAGGAGAGCCCAAGGCAAAGAGCAGGGGATCAGATCATCAACATGTCAGTTACCTGGGAACCCGGAGGGCCAAAGAGTCAGCCTCTGGAGTAGAAGTTGCTCATGATTGTACTAACAACAGAACATGACACATAGAGCATGACAGAGAAGGAGAGAGGTAGAACTTTTCACACATTAGGAATGACCTCTCTATTCCTAGGGTTAAGGAAGTTATGCAGTATTATCAGCCGGGGTGGGAAGGGGTGGGGAGAAGATAATAGGGATGGGTCTATTGTAGCCCTCAATCAGTGACAGACAGACCACACAAAGAATTTTTCTGTTCAGAGAAATGGAGCAGTAGCAGTTAAGAAAGCAGATAGAAGTATTTATTTTTATTCATTTAGATGAGAAAAGTTACAGTATGTTGTTATCATATACAATAGGAATTACCCAATCAAGAAAGCAAACTTATTGATACAGGAGAGAAAGATCAGAGACAGTGGGATCTAGAGCACAAGGGTTGAGGTTGGTCTTCAATAGGAGCATCAGCAACTCTTCGATTGTTACAGGAAGGAAGGCGAAACAATATGGACACTCATGTGAGAAGCCATAGGGGACTTCTGAAATCTGTTCAGGGAAGAGTTTCCACAATCCTGTGAGTGAGAGTCCAAACCTAGAACATATACTTTGGTTACTGTTGTGGGACCCTCATACATTTATTTATTCATTTAGTTGAAGAAAACTCCATGCTAGGCACTTTACTAGTTTCCTACTAGTTGCTGGTTACATAGTGGTAACCATGTTGCTGGAACAAACTGGAGACTGGAATAACCTGGCAAGAAAGAACAGAACAGAACAGTCATGTCAAAAATTCTGGTGTGTAAATAATTTTTACAACATAGGGTTTTATTGGAAAATTTAGTTAAATAGGTTTTATTTGGCTAACATTCCTAAATGGTAAGCCAGCTATGAAAAATAATTTAAAAATGGGAATTATAAAAAAACTCATGGATAAGGCAAGTATTTTTTATTACAGAGAGATATTATCATTTTAAATTTTATGCCTATATTTTTTACACTATTAATATTTTAGATATCATCCCCTAAAAGAGAAATATAATAAAAAAATACCTTTTGAAGGCTGTACAAATACAAATTTAGCTGGATATGGGGATGGGGGTGACAATCAAGGGTCCAACAGAAGAAAGTAGCACATTCGTGGCTGCGTACATACACATTTAATTTCAGTCTCCCATGCTACTGACCTTATTTTCTGTTGGGTATGTCAGTTTTATCTGAGACATTGAATTAAAACCAACCAAATAAAGCAACCAACCAAACAAAACCCCAACTACATAAGTATAAACTTCTATTTCCCTTTTTTTGTCTGATATTAAGGATCCTTTTTAGAAGCATAATACGGCAATTATTTTTCAGACTGTTTCTTGTTCTTTTCTAACCATCTTTTCCCTCACAGTCCCATTTAAGGCCACCAGGCCAGACAATAGGCACTTTTCCCATCTTAGTTGGCATGAGTTCGTGTGGGTGCACACGTGAGTGTGACTGGAGAGCCTGATGCCGGCTGAGCTCTCTCCAGGAAATGGTCTTGGTATATCTCCATGGTTCTTACCACTTGTTGAACATGTAGAATTAAGAGTTACACTTAATTGAGTTGACCTAGTTATGTTACTTCTGCCTTGCTAAGTGAGGAAGGCACAAATTTTTCCTCAGGTTAATAAGGTATGACAAATTTTCCTGAGTCAGACCAACTCTGAGGTGAAGTCTGAAATACCCAATTCTGTGCGTAAATTTCAATTTCTTCCCTGAAAATAAGTTTGTCTTCCCTGTGGTGGTGTTTTCACACCACCAATGATTGGCTCACCAATAGTTTCTTGATTTTATGTGTATTTTTATTTTAATGGAATTTTATACAGTTTGTATCTCATTGGCTTAATGCGCTGGGTAGTTTTAGCATGAAGTTCAATCTGTACAATATTCCCTCAGATTGTGATTGAATTTTGATCAAGGAAAGAGTTAAGGCCTTCATTGATAAACATAAGAGGTGGAACCCAGGTAATTCTGACTCCAACTTTGCTGATAAAATTCAGAAGTTGGTTGTCAAGCATCTAGTATTAAATGTTATTAAAAATGTGATGTCACTATTGCTTTGTTTTTCCTTAATGACACTACCTTCATGTCATTACACAATGTTAAAAAAAAAAAAAAATGGTATGCTGGCCGGGTGTGGTGGCGCATGCCTGTAATCCTAGCATTTTAAGAGGCTGAGGCGGGCAGATCACCTGAGGTCAGGAGTTCGAAAGCAGCCTGGCCAACATGGTGAAACCCCACGTCTACTAAAAATACAAAAATTAACGAGGCGTGGTGGCATGCACCTGTAATCCCAGCTACTCAGGAGGCTGAGGCAGGAGAATCGCTGGAACCCAGGAGGCAGAAGTTTCAGTGAGCCAAGACTGCACCATTGCACTCTAGCCTGGGTGACACAGTGAGAGTCTGTCTCAAAAAGAAAAGAAAAGAAAAGAAAAGAAAAGAAAAGAAAAGAAAAGAAAAGAAAAGAAAAGAAAAGAAAAGAAAAGAAAAGAAAAGAAAAGAAAAGAAAAGGAGGGGAGGGGAGGGGAGGGGAAGGGAGGAGAGGGGAAGGGAGGGGAGGGGAAGGGAAGGGAGGGGAGGAGAAGGGAAGGGAAGGGAAGGGAAGAAGGGAAGGGAAGAAGGGAAGGGAAGGGAAGGGAAGGGGTATGCTAATTATTTTGGGAAACAGTATAATTGGAAAAGAGATAGGACTAAAGAGATAAGAAGACATTTTTTAAGAACTGAATATCTCATTTAGATATCAAAACTTTACAAGGTAGTTACTTTCATTTACAATTTTATTGATCTAAAATCTGAGCTATAGTGAGTTTAAGTGATTTGCCCAAATCTCATCCTGAGTAGTCAGTATAACTGAACATGATCCTTCTGATTCTAAGCCTGTACCCATTTTTGGAACTTAATCCTTCTGATTCTAAGCCTGTACCCCTTTTCACCTTATTTTACTTGTATATTTTGCTTTTTAAATTTTCTTTTCAGTGAATTGTCTGCCAAGAAATTGTACCTTTGTTGTAGTACCAAAGTAGAATTCAGAGATGCTATTATTAATGTATGTCCCTTGTTCCAGCTTGAGGTAAAAATAAGATCCTATTTGCTTTAATAATCTGATTGATATCTTTACACTTTTAACTTCACTCTGGGAGAATATCCTCTTCCTATTAGGGCCAGTTTGGCTGGGAAAATAGCCCTCCATAGGTTCTGGACTCCAGTATTTCAGTCTGATTGCGCCTACCTATTCATTGGAGTAGGCACTCAAGCTTGCCACTTTATGAATATAAAGGACTCCTGGCCAAGCCGTTAGCTGGAAACTTACTTCTTACAGGAAGAAAATGAGCAGGGAACTTTTCCACCCACCCTTCAGCCCACTGTCAGAGCTTCTCAGAGCACACCCAAGAGAGACAATATTGGTGGAGCTCAAAAGTCCTTCAAAGGACAATACTTGAGAGAAAAGAACTGGCGAAATGTGTTGCTACTGGAAGAAACTGCTGTTGAAAAGAATAATCATTGTAGGGATGCAGACAGTGTCTGATACTTGCTGAGATAAGATCTCTCCTGTCCAGTTAGTAGCTTTTGAGGTGGGTATGAAGGGAAAGGAAGAGAAAACGTCTTTCCTCACCCATCCCGTTAACTTTAGTTACCTGAAGGGTGTGAGATTGAAGGACCTGAAGAACACTATTAACTTTCTAAAAATTTTATACCTCTGTATTGTGTGAAATTGAAAGAATGTGTGTTTTTGATAAAGTAAAATTAAATTTTGAAACAACAAGAAGTTTAGACTCAGCAAAGTTTGATGCACAGCACTGTGGGCATGAAATCCCAGATGTCTCAGCTCTAAGTTCATAGTCACAGCCCCTCAGACAACCCTGAGGGTGTTGCCAATGGTGCTAGGGTGTCTGGAGAAAAGAGCTGTGCAGCTCCCACCTGTATAAAATGAGACTGTAACTGGCCTCTGGATCTTGATGGTTCCCTTTCCTTGGGAGTGGAAGGAAGAGACATTACTGATCTCCCTGCATAAGGATCCCATTTTGGAAAATTCTAAGCTCTCAGAGAAATTCTACAGCATTGAAGTCTCAAAGAGAAGGTGATTTGGGTGTTATAATTCCTTCTACAAGATGTTCTCTGTTTTCTAAGCACAGGTTTTCTCAGCAACAGTAGAAAGTAGCAACCAGTAACAAATAACAAGAAATATAGGGAAGAAGAAGTCTATGCCAAGTTGAAAACAATATTGGTTATGGTTGTATAATAGAATATTTTGTGGCTGAAATGCAGTCTCTTTACAAATGCTGGCATTTTGAAAAGTTTAGTTTAAGAAACTTAGTTCATGCTTAAATATGAAATTTAAGGGAATTATTCATGTAGAAAAGAAGTTAAGCAAAAAATCCACATATATTGAGTTTTTAATTAAAATTTCCTCTAATCAAGGTACCTGGCAATATGTCAATAGTTTAATTAAGTTATAGTTACTTATGGGCCTATAAATACACTCCAAGATTCCTTATTTTGATTGTATTATTGTGGTTTCAATAATGGCTATCCTAAAATATGCCAATATTTTGTCTTAGAGAAACTATAAATTTTTCCTGAGTAATAATTGTGAAAGAAAAAAGTGTCAAATTAGAAAATATAAAATTTTCACACTATAAAAAAGTGTTATGTTTTTTGACCCAACTCTTAGAAACATCAAAAAAAATTTCAGATTATAGGTTTCATCATATTGAGCTTGAGCATCTTTGAGAATAAAGTGCTGATACAGGTTACACTGTGATTATCTGGCAATAAACTTTTGAGAAATATTTTATCTTAACATGTTAAACCCTGTTAATTGGCAATTAATGCTTTTAGCAATGTACATTAATTTTGTTGGTAAGATAAATATAGATGTTAAAAGTCAACAGTCTCATCAAATAAGATCCCTTGAGAACCCAAAGCTTACTAATTAGTAGCTTTTCCATTAAGAAATAGAACCTTGATTTTTGGGGGCTTTGGAATCTAAAGTGATGCTTTCTCTTGAAGCAGGCCACCAGCATACGGATGTGTAGTTCTGTGCCCAGATTTGAGGCTGCTGTATTATTATCCTAGGACAGCTGGGAAAGCATGTACAATGTCAGGGTCAGCCATATCAATGGTATCCTGTGGGAAGAAGTGGCTGCCAGAGTAGCCCAATATGGCCATGTGAAATATTGTGAACGCTGAAATGAAGGATGAAAGTGATTCTTGTCAATTCATAGATGGTTGCTTTAAATGGAGCTTTAATAAAATAGAGAGGAAGTTTTCAATAGAAAAGAAGTGCTTTATAAGGTGAAACTGCTGGAATTTGACCTGGATTGCTCAGTGAGAGAGCGAATTTCAGACCACTGCAGAATGGGTCAGCAGAGATTGAGTTAACAATTTGGTGAGGCTACAGGAGAGGTAATTCAGCAAAGCATTAGAAAGATAGGGGCCTCTGTCTTAGTAAATTTCAAGTATTATACATAATACATTATTATGAACTGTAGTCACCATACTGTACATTACATCTCCAATATTAAAAAAAAACAACAACTTTAGGTGCCAAGGATGATGATATTGTTTGGCTGTCTTCCAACCCAAATCTCATCTTGAATTATATTTCCCATAATCCCAAGTGTTGTGGGAGGACCCTGGTGGGAGGTAATTGAATCACGGGGGCAGTTTCCCCCATGTTATTCTTGTGATAGTAAATTCTTAAGAGATCTGATGGTTTTATAAGGGGCTTTCCCCTTTATTGGGTTCTTCTCCTTCCTGCTACCATGTGAAGATCAAAATGTTTGCTTTCTCTTCTGCTATGATTGTAAGCTTCCTGAGGCCTCCCGAGCCCTGTGAAACTGTGAGTCAATTAAACCTCTTTCCTTTATAGTTCAACCAGTCTTGGGCAGTTCTTTACAGCAGTGTGAGAATGGACTAAAACAGTAAATTAGTGCCAGTGGAATGGGGTGCTCCTATAAGGATACCCAAAAATGTGGAAACAACTTTGGAACTGGATCAGGCAAAGACTGGAACAGTTTGAAAGGCTCAGAAGAAGACAGAAAGATGTGGGAAAGTTTGAAACTTCCTAGAGACTTGTTGAATGGTTTTGACCAAAATGCTGATAGTGATATTGACAATAAAATCTAGGCTGACGTGGTCTCAGATGGAGATGGGGAAATTATTGGGAACTGGAGCAAAGGTCACTCTTGCTGTGCCGTAGCAAACAGACTGGCAGCATTGTGCTCCAGCTCTAGGGATCTGTGGAACTTTGAACTTGAGAGAGATGATTTAGGGAATCTGGCAGAATAAATTTTTAAGCAGGGCTTGGAGGGCTCAGAGACAGGAAGATGTGGGAAAGTTTGGAACTTCCTAAAGATTGACCAAAATGCTGATAGTGATATGGACAATGAAGTCCAAGCTGAGGTGGTCTCAGATGGAGATGTAGAAGTTGTTGGGAACTGGAGCAAAGGTGACTCTTATGGTGCTTAGCCTGCCTCTTGCATCAGTGTGACCTGGATGTGAGACATAGAGTCAAAAGAGATTATTTTGGAGTTTTAAGATTTAGTTACTGCCTTGTTGGATTTTGGACTTGCATGGGGCCTGTAGCCCGTTTGTTTTGGCGAATTTTCTCCCATTTAGAGTGGGTGTATTTACCCAATGCCTGTACCCGCATTGTATTTAGGAAGTAACTAAGTTGCTTTTGATTTCACAGGCTCATAGGTGAAAGGGACTTGCCTTGTCTCAGATGAGACTTTGGACTTGGGCTTTTGAGTTAGTGCTGGAATGAACTAAGACTTTTTGGAGGACTGTTGCAAAGGTATGATTGTGTTTTTAAATGTGAGGACATGAGATTAGGGAGGGGTTGGTGTTGGAATGATATGGTTTGGTTGTGTCCCCAACCAAATCTTATCTTAAATTTTAGTTCCCATAACCCCCATGTGTGGTGGGAGGGACCCGGTGGGAAGTAATTGAATTGTGGGGGCAGTTCCCCCATGCTATTCTCATTATAGTAAGTTCTCATGTGATCTGATAGTTTTATAAGGGGCTTCCCCCTTCGCTCGGTTCTCATTCTTCTCCTTCTTGCCATTATGTGAAAAAGGGTGTGTTTGCTTCCTCTTATGCCATAATTGTAAGTTTCCTGAGGCCTCTCCAGCCATGCTAAACTGCGAGTCAATTAAATCTCTTTCCTTTATAAATGGCCCAGTCTCAGATATATCTTTATAGCAGTGTGAGAACAGACTAATACAGATGAACCACAGTTTGTTTATTCATTCATGCATTTAAGGATATTTAGGTGGTCCGCACATTGACTCCCATCTTAAAGTGACTTCTACACATCAGCTTTAGCCTTCTGAGGGTTCACTGCCCCTCCTTGCACCTCTGAGTTTTCTTACTGATACACTTAGTCACTACTAGGTCTCTGGCTGTATATGGTCATTGAGAATAGGAGCACTGCTTTCATTTCACCTATTGCATATGGTTTTTGTACCATTGCCTTGTGTCATGTGGGAAATAGCCACAGTTGCAGCTTTTTCAAAAGCTTACAAGCTCCAGCTACTAAATTCAGTCAAGTGTGCCATTAGACCCAATGCTTCGGACTGTTCCATACCTATCTATATGTTACAGAATAAATATTCCTGCTCTTCCCACCCCAACACACACTCACATGCTGGGATGACAGGGGACCTTGGAATCTGATGTAATTATTCTCTTGTCTCTGTTCTCTACACAATAAAGAAGAAGCACAAAAGGACATCTTTGGATTTTTCATCTCTGAATTCCATATTTTCCTTTTTTAGATTCTGGAGATATAATAAAACTCTAAAATCTGATCCTGAAGTCTGTCTGTGTAAAGAGGGGATACAATGAAATCAATAGTCTGTCAGATAGATTACTTTGCTTATGATCTAAAAATTTTATATTGTATATCAGAAATAGAATATTAATCCTCTTTCATTTTGTATTCTTGTTTGAACAATTTTATCACCCCCAACTCCATTCTTAGACAGATGCCTGTTGATGACAGGGGAAAAAGATTAAGTACATAAAAAAACAAAAGAGTAGAGCACACGAACAAATTTTAAAATATTCTTGTAATTTAAACATATATGTGGCTTTTTATTGTTTATAAAAGGTTTTAGTAGCTACATGTTGGAAACAATTTGAAACTATATTAAAGAGAGAAAGGCTGAGTTATTTTAATGCAACTATACTACAGATTATTAGTAGTCTATTAAAACAAAGTAGAACTACATGTACAGAAACTAGGCCTGTTGTAGAAAAATATGTAAAATATAATTCCATAAAAATTAAATAAAATGTCCTACATAAGGGTATGCATAGTTCTATATGTTTGTAAGAACAGAAAAAGCATGGAATGAAAAATAGCCCAACCTGTTAATATTAGTTACCTGGGAGGTATGGGATTGAAGCAGTTGAGGAACACTTGATTTTCTAAAAATTCTGTATCTCTGCATCATGTAAAATGTAACAGAAATATGTTTTTTAAAGAAGTAAAATTAAGTTTTAAAACAAACAAAAGATTAGATGAACTTTGCTATAGATTGAATTGTGTCACCTCCAAGTTAACATGTTGAAGCCCTAATCCCCCATGTGATGAATGATATTTAGATGTGGGGTCTTTGGGAAGTAATTAAGTTTAGATGAGGTCATGAGGTTGAGGCCCTCATAATAAGATTGGTGCCTTGACAGAAGAGACACAAAAGAGCTTACTCTTTGTCTCACCACTGTGTGAGGACAAAGTGAGGAGGTGGCCAACTGCATACCAGGAAGAGGGTCTTTACCAGAGAACCAAACAGGCTGGCACCTTGATCTTGGACTTCTCAACCTCCAGAACTGTGAGAAGTAACTATATGTTGTTTAAGTGATCCAGTCTATGTTATTTTGTCATGGCAGGTTGAGCTGACTAGGACAGATATACAAAAATATTATTGCACTGTAATTTTCTATTAATGATCTGGGATTTCTGTTTTATTAAAAATATTTAATTTTTGCTTTCATGTATTTTCCAAATGATTTACAAGGTACATATCATTATTTTAATAACTGTAACATTATATTTTATCACATTTTGTAAGCAAGCTTTCTTTTTAATAAATGAAATCACATTACATGTATTATTATCCAAGTAGCTCAGGTAGTTTGGGTGAGGGTACCATAGCTAGTTGGTGTCAGTACTAGGCATAAAAATGAGAACCCAATCCTAGTTCAGTCCACTTTCCATCAAACATGCTTTTTCATGTAAATATGTGCTGCCATTGTGCAATAGCAGAAGGTTTGCAAGAATAGTCTTTGAAGGCTAATATGTTCTAAAACACACATGCAATATACCCAAGTTGGAAGTTTAGACAGTATGTTTCCATTCCTAAAATACAGACAAACTCTTCAACAAGACCTAGAAGTCCAAGTGTTTAGAGAGTTTAAATACATAGAAGTTACATTTCAGATCAATGAAAGTTATTGTGTGGCAAGGTATACACATAGTATTTTGTGTTTTTGTGTATTAGGCTTGTCGTACATTCATTAAGAAAAAAGTAGAAAGAATGACACAGGAAGTTCTCATCAGCTAGTGAAAGAAGAAAATATGTTGTATGCCTATCTTGTTGTCACCAAATCCTATTTTTACTTTCTGATTTTAAAAACAGGCAAAAGATACCACCCCCCTCCTCATTCTCCCATTTTAAGCTTTATTTGTAAGACTCCTTTGTATCATATTTCTATTTACTTCCTGAGTCATAGCTCATATGTCTATATTTTCATACACACAAAACTTTGAGAATCAAATTTAGATATCTAACTTCATAAGTGGAAGTTAAGCCCAAACTGACTATTTTTTGGGGGGCTAAATGGTAAATAATCAGTTGCTCTACAGAATTCAATCAATCCTGTCTTGAATGTTATCATATCCTAAATCACTTTCATGAGGGTAGTGAAAGGTAATAATGTCACTTTCTTGAGCCACAAATAGGCCCAATAAGGAATATGATAAAGAGGCAACAACAACAACAAAAAAAACAGAGAAGTCAAAATGCATAGAGGGACAATCTCGTAGAGAGGTTAATAGTAAGAGCTATGGAGTCAGACTGATCAAGTTTTAAGCCTGTATCTACTCCCTACACTATATGTATGACAAAGGGAATTTACTTACTTTTTCTATTACTCTGTTTCTTCATCTGTGAAAAGGAGATAATTATAGTGCCTGCCTCATAAATAAATGAATACAATGCCACAATTCTGAAAAGCTCTATAGTACATTTTTTTCTTATAAGCTTAATAATAAAACTCAGTGGACAACAGAACTGGACTGGAATGGACAGCTATTGCTTCCATTTGCTGTTCACAGATATTTTATTTTTTTTTTGGTGATTCTGAGTTTAATTGCAATGAGATTAAAATTTCAATAAGTAAACAAGTATTTGAGCTACCACTACTCCCCGTGGTCTATGATGATAAAGGAAACATCTGTTATAAACAATAGTGCAGAAAGTGGAGTTACTGCCGAAGTTTGATTATGATTATAAGTCTTTCCAAAAAATTTTATAAATGAAGGAGAAAATGAAGTATCTAACTAAAGAACATAATATGGAAAATATGAACTCATATATTTTAAGGAAATAGAAAAATAAGTTGTTGAAGTTTCTTAGTGACAACAACAACCAAAAGCTAGTGAGAAAATTGGGAAAACAAGAATCATTAAAAAATCAAAACAAAACACAAACCAAAACAAAAAAGATTTAAGATTCCAATTGTGTGTTGAAATAGTGGTTCACCAACCGGGAAGTGAAGCTGAGCTACTGATTGGACTTTGGGTCACAAAGTAAACTGCAATATACTATTTAAAAAACTGAATAGTGAATGTTAGTGTGAATATTCAAAAGGCTGGCTACAGAAATTTAAGAAGCCTCACGTGTAATTATCTGGAAATCTGTTGTGTAAAAATTGCTGCTGGCCATAAAGATGCAGATTATTTTAGTACATTTGCTAAGACAATGTCTTACTTAGCTTAGGCTGTGTGATGGTTAATACTGAGTGTCAACTTAATTGGGTTGAGGAATACAAAGTATTGATCCTGGGTGTGTCTGTGTGGGTGTTGCCAAAGGAGATTTCCATTTGAGTCAGTGGGCTGGGGAAGGCAGATCACCCTTAATCTGGTAGACACAATCTAATCAGCTTCCAGCAAATATAAAAAAGGCAGAAAAAACAGAAAAATGTGAAAGGAGAGATGGGCTCCTATCCTACATATTTCTCCCTTACTGGATGCTTCCTGCCCCCAAACATCACACTCCAAGTTCTTTTTTTTATTATTATTATACTTTATGTTCTAGGGTACATGTGCACAATGTGCAGGTTTGTTACATATGTATACATGTGCCATGCTGGTGTGCTGCACCCATTAACTCGTCATTTGCATTAGGTATGTCTCCTAATGCTATCCCTCCCCCGTCCCCCAACCCCACAACAGGCCCCGGACAGTTGAGTTCTTTATTTTGGAACTTGGACTGGCTCTCCTTGCTCCTCAGCCTGCAGACAGCCAATTGTGGGATCATGTAAGTTAATATTTAATAAACTTCCATATATATATATATGAGACTAATATACCTAACAACAGGACAGCATGGCTCCTTACTCATGGCACAGATTATGGGACCTATTGTGGGACTTTGTGATCATGTAAGTTAATACTTAATAAACTCCCATTTATACATTAGTTCTGTCCCTCTAAGAGAACCCTGGCTAATACAGGCTGCTTCAACAAAATACCATAGACTGGGTAGCCTAAACAACAGAACTTGTTTTTTCTTATATTTCTGAAGGCTGGAAGTTCAAGATCAGGGTGCCAGTATGATAGGGTTCTAGTGAGGGCCCTTTTCCTGGTTTGAAAATGGTTGAGTTCTTCCTGCCCTCACAAGGTTGAGAGAGAGAACTCTGGTCTCTTTTCCTCTTATTCTAAGGACACATATCCCATCATGACTTCATCTAAACCTAACTGCTTTCCAAAGGCCTCATCTCGAAATACAATTACCTTAGGGTTTGGGACAGAGTTTAGTCTGTAGCAGATAATACATAATAAAAATCTTACTCCTGAACAAATTCGTATCAGTGCAACAGCTTTGTATTGGTGTTATATTCCTAGAAAAACAACAACAGGAGAAGATAGGATTTAAGGACGTAGTTGACTGTTAACAGATATGCTGATGCTGCAAGCATGTACAAGGTAAATTTGATAATGACTAAAAAAAATGAACAACCAAAATGTTTAAATCATGCATGCAATTTGCCTGAATACTGGTCACCAGAGACATAGTTTCAGTTATTTGAGTACCGTTATCAGTATAAGATCTTTGCAGACAAACTTGATTGGAAAAATATATAAAATTTTATTTTTTCACTCTCCCCAACAGTGTAAAAGTGTTCCTATTTCTCCACATCCTCTCCATCATCTGTTGTTTCCTTTTTAATGATCGCCACTCTACCTGAGGTGAGATGGTATCTCATTGTGGTTTTGATTTGCATTTCTCTAATGACCAGTGATGATGAGCTTTTTTTCATGTTTGTTGGCTGCATAAATGACTTCTTTTGAGAAGTGCCTGTTCATATCCTTTGCCCGCTTTTTGATAGTGATTTTTTTTTCTTGTAAATTTGTTTAAGTTCCTTGTAGATTCTGGAGATTAGCCCTTTGTCAGATGGATGTATTGCAAAAATTTTCTCCCATTCTGTAGGTTGTCTGTTCACTCTGATGATAGTTGATTTCACTGTGCAGAAGTTCTTTAGTTTAATTAGATCCCATTTGTCAATTTTGGCTAATGTTGCCACTGCTTTTGGTGTTTTAGTCCTGAAGTCCTTGCCCATGCCTATGTCCTGAATGGTATTGACTAGGTTTTCTTCCAGGGTTTTTATGGTTTTAGGTTTTACATTTAAGTGTTTAATCCATCTTGAGTTAATTTTTGTATAAGGTGTAAGGAAGGGGTGAGTTTCAGTTTTCTGCATATGGCTAGCCAGTTTTCCCAACACCATTTATTAAATAGGGAATCCTTTCCCCTTTGCTTGCTTTTGTCAGGTTTGTCAAAGATCAGATGGTTGTAAATGTCTGGTATTATTTATGAGGCCTCTGTTCCATTCCGTTGGTCTATATATCTGTTTTGGTACCAGTACCATTCTGTTTTGGTTACTGTTGCCTTGTGTATAGTTTGAAGTTAGGTAGCCTGATGCCTCTTTGAAATCAGGTAGCCTGATGCCTCCAGCTTGTTCTTTTTGCTTAGGATTGTCTTGGCTATACAGGCTCTTTTTTGTTTCCATATGAAATTTAAAGTAGTTTTTTCTAATTCTGTGAAGAAAGTCAATGGTAGCTTGATGGGAATAGCACTGAGTCTACAAATTACTTTGAGCAATATAGTCATTTTCATCATATTGACTCTTCCTATCCATGAACATGGAATGCTTTTCCACTTGTTTGTGTCCTCTCTTATTTCCTTGAGCAGTGTTTTGTAGTTCTCCTTGAAGAGGTTTTTCGCATCCCTTGTAAGTGCTATTCCTAGATATTGTATTCTTTTTGTAGCAATTGTGAATGGAAGTCCACTCATGATTTGGCTCTCTGTTTGTCTATTATTGGTGTATAAGAGTGCTTGTGATTTTTGCATATTGATTTTGTATCCTGAGACTTTGCTGAAGTTGCTTATCAGCTTAAGGAGATTTACATAATCCAAGTATGGTATATGAAACTTATCTGAGTCAATGTTTCTGATTTCATTGTCTATGATTTTGTTTCCCGGCCAGAGTATAGAAATGTTATTATTTTCAGCTGGTATATTTACCTAAGAAATTAGGATTAGACTAATTAAATTTACATCAAGGAACTTAATTGCTTTCAAATGTTATATGTACCTGAAGATAAAATTAGAATTATGATAGATCAATTTGCATAAATAATAGCTGAAATAGTTATTGTTCTCTATATACTTCATAATTTAGCATTTTCTCTGTTTTCTGTGAAATATAACCTTTTGAAAAATTACATAATTTTTGTTTTTTTCTAGATTTTTGCCACCGAGTCTTTCTCAGAGACTAATCTGATTAGTTTGATAAATCGTAAATTAGAGGTAATCACTCTCAGTTGGCATATGGATACCATTATGAAGAAATATATTGCATTTAATAGAAATGCTCCATTTCATATGGTTGACATAACCCTGTAGCTCTGCATTTAAAGCTGAACTACACCATGCTTTTAAAGAATTGTCTATTTCCAACAAAATAAATTGTGTTTTAATGTATATTTGGTTTTATGAAACTTAGAAAATATAATTTTTTAGATACATAGAAATTTGAAAAAGATGAACTACTACAAAGATCAGAAATAATCCTTCAATTCTTAATTAAAGTAAAGGTATGTTAGTTGTTTTGAAAATGTCATAGTCATGACAAATTCAGAAAGAGGCTAATTGTAAAAAGAAAAATGAAAGGAAAAGCATGTCGTTGTCTAATTTACGTGAAAGGAAGAAATTAGCTGATTCAAAGGTAGTGAGAGAAATCTGCTGGTGGAAACTTGGAAAAGTCTCTAGCAACATCATTCATTGTTCTACAGATTCCTTTCTGAAGTCTGGCACTCTTCTACGTTAAGATAAATTAGATAACATTTGCTTTTGTGTTAAGTGAAAACAACTTTTTGTTAATGACGTTTATGAAATATGCCATGCATATTTACAATCTGGATTTTCTTTTTTTTTATTTTTTATTTTTTATTTTTATTATACTTTAAGTTCTAGGGTACATGTGCATAACGTGCAGGTTTGTTACATATGTATACCTGTGCCATGTTGGTGTGCTGCACCCATCAACTCGTCAGCACCCAAAATTCATCATTTATATCAGTGGATTATATCTTCCTGTTTGTACTTGTGTGAGAATCATTACAGGTAATCCTCAAAGAAAGTTCATAGTGCCAGTAATTGGAGCTAGCCAGTGGGTGGAATAGAGAGGAAATATTTTTGTGTTTGCATAGAGTTGGGGCTTTTTGAATAAATTTTGTTGAAAATTTTGGATCCTAAGATAAGAGCAAGTCTTGGGAAATTAATTTATGACTGTATCGATAGTGAGAAAACTCCAGATAAATTTCCCTAACTCCAGAGGTATGTGTTTACCTTTCAAGGAAAAATATGTCTCAGATCTTGGAGACATCTGTAGGTCAGAAAAGTCAGACATACCAGGTGAATCTGGCCTTTGGAGATATATATTTATATTCAAAAAGTTGAGAGTGAGATTTCAGGTTACTTTTCATCCAGTCTCCCAAGAGCAAAGGTTTCCTCTCTGATTTCAAGAAGGGTAAATGAGGCAGTTGTATTTTCCCCATGTATATAAGGAGATAAATCCCAATTTTCTCCATTCCTCATCTATAATATAGACTTTGACATTTATATGTGTAGTATTGACATGGTTTTCATTGAATTGTTCTAGGGGTAAGGATTAGGATATGAAGATTATGCAGTTATTTTTCTTTAGGTAAACAGTGATAATGTGTCTTGATTCAGAACACCTCGTATGTACCTTCAGGATAATATTAATAAAGGTAAATATTAAAACCAAACAAAGACAAATAAACAACATGTTAAATATCCATAATTAATATCCAGATCAAGAGTAGTCAGACTGATAATATCAACCTTTTGAAAAGCCTTGTTTTTGAACTTGTTGTATATCATACCACTTTATCAGAACATGTTTTCACAATATTTATAGATTATGTAGTTTGCTAATATTTGCCTTATTTACCTGTAACTTAAATGGAATTACATTTATAATCTTTTGTGATCCTCAAAGGCATTAAAGTGGAATCCTACTGAGGTAATTTTATTAGTTCCTATAGTTGTAGCTCATTTTTTGAGTTGCAATTCCACCTTTATAGAGATTAATTTTAGTATTATTAATGCTGATAGTAAGTTCCTATCCTATAGAGACTTTGCACTAAAGCAACTGTATTTAGTTTCTTAAAACAGTGAAAAAGTTGTATTTGGCCACTGTTTATTTATCTCTTAGTATTTATTTTCCTAAATAGTAGAGCCAGTGTAGATCTTACCAGAAAACAATAGTCAATAAAACAGCGCCTCTAACACTTGACCTCTACTACTTGGCTTCTTGCTCAATGATACTTACTGGCAGCTGGAAAAAAGTATAATTTGAAGATTTGGCTCCTGGAGACTGAAGATTGGACAAATGTGATTTGTTGTTTTCACAAAGTCAGAAGAATCAATTTAAAATGAAAATTTAAAAAGTTCAAACAGATGTTGTTTTAAATGCTGAAACAAAATTTTGAGACTATTTTTCTATAGAAATAACAGCTATTTCCTGGGATTGAACAGAATTGTAAAGATCACACAGCTAGACCCCAGTTTCTCTTTTTAGTCCCGTGGTAAGAAATCCTATTATAATAACAAAATATTTTAAATGTATCTAGAATGTACAACTTCAAAGCATTTATACTGACTGCAACATAAAGTTATTTAAGAAATATGTCAAATGTACTTCACAGGAAGTGTCTGCACTGAATGAAAAAGATTTAAAACCATTCATATATATTCACGGACATTTCTGCCCTGCATCATGTAGCATTTTATATTCCAGGGACATTAATGTGCACTTTTCCATTTATGAGAAATAAAGTTAGAGCCAACAGCTGGTGCCTCATAATTTCAATTTTCAAGATAGTGATAGTGTATGGCACAGGATTTAATCACTATTCCTGTAACTCAAACATCTCTCCTCTGAGATTACACTTTCTGGTATGAAAAGATCCATGAACTCTGTATTAGCTAAGACTTCTGGGAAATATTACAGGATAACAGACAAGAGCGTCTTTGAATTGATCATGTTTTCTGATGTCATAACTTGACACTGTGGGAAATGCATGACTGTAGTCATACCATTTCTCTGAGCTTAAAACCCTGATGTGTTTGCCAATATTGTGGGAATTCTTTCCTAAGAAAAGTCAGATTGAAACTTTTGGTTTAAAATGGTGATTTGACAGACACATTTGAACGGACACATTTATGTCAGTTCCCTGAAGAAACCACACAAAAGTGAGAGAAAAGGAATTTTAGATGCTTTTTTTGACAAAGACAGTTCTGTATAAGAAGAGAGAATAGAAAAAAAAAATTGGAAATTCAGAAAGAAGATAATGAGCGTGATGAATTTAGTGTGTCCAGGAAAGTTAAATCCTAACTTAATAATGGGTAAAGTCAAATTGTTTACCTCATAGACACCCCAAAAGGCCTGGGAATGGGTACAGGTTAGCACTTTTCAGAGGTATAATTGAATACAGGTATGGGTAATAATAGGAGGATTATTTCAAGGTCTGTTTGCAAAGCATTTGGATTCATTTTCTCTCTCTATTCAGAAACCTGAATGACTTCCCCTCTTACTCTCTCAGTTTTGGAGATTTATTATGTAAAGAGAATGTTTTTATAGGTGTTTATAGTGGAGTTCAAAGGGAAAAATGGAAAGTACAAGTTAAATACTCAACATGGGGATAAAATGGAAATTTACACAGTGACTATGCTGATTCTATATCATTGCTCAATTGACTTATAGAATGCTAGAAGTAAAAGCTAAATAATTCAGGTAGGAGAATAAAATAATTTTGTATGATAGTATCTCATCATCCTAAGAAGAAAAGACTTAATGAAACTGATATAGGGGATTCTCCCACAAATCAGAATATTTCAGTGAATCTCAGAATCAATAAATCTCACCCAAGGACATGGAGAGTCTAATCTACTTTTAACAGACCCACTTTTATAAAAGCAAACAGTCAAAGATGATCAAATACTTGAAAAAACATCAAACGTGGAGATCAAAGGGAAAAACAAACAACAAACAATAAATGTGGAAGAAATCTAGAACATGCAGAGAAGAGAGAATTGAAGGAGAAAGAGAAAAGAGAGAATAAGAAAAGACCTGGCTTGGATTGGTGTTCTATTTGCTCATTATGTGGGTAATAAAAGGCGAGGAAGGCTATCAGTTTCATAAAGACATGCCTACTGTTGGGTGGCCTGGCCATTGGAGGACATGTCATTGGTTGATCAAATGATGTCTGAGTGGTAACAGTTACTTTTCCTATACTCACCTGCAGGAGAATCTTCCCCTGGAGAGACATTGGTTTTCCTTTGGCATTTCAATCATAGAATAACTCTGATAATGCAGAGGTGTTGGGCTAGTGAGACCCTAGAGGCTATGCCTTCACACTGATGACTCTAGTATTCTAATCTCGTAGAGAAGTTTGTACAATTTTTGGATCTACTCTCATCTCTGACTTCCAGATAGTCTCTTCAGTCCAAAACAGTCAGTCCAAGCATTCTCATTTTTTATTCATCATTGGATAAATACCCTATATACTGGTGTGCTTGTGTGCACATGTGTGTGCATGTGTCTGCACATGTACACACAGGCACATGTGCATGCATAAATGTTTAAGAAGGACTTCCCTCAATGGTATTTAATCACAACCAAGGCATTCTACTGCAGGTGATCTGATTGCTCTGGGTATCCTCTTTTTAGAGAATATGTGAGGTTAGTTCTTGTGAGCATCAGTGGCCACACATATTAAAGCCTGACTGATTTGCATCAGATGAACTTTTCCCTCCTTTACAGTTGGTCATTTTCCTTTGAACCCTCAATCTTCTTCTAGAAATCCATGGTGACTTTCTAGCCACCTGAGCAGATCTACATCTTGCCTTGCTAACTCTCCTACACATGAGGGGAAATGGCAAGATAGCACAAATATTGAAGGTGCTGGAGTAGCATTTATCAGGGCAAACTCATGGAGACAGGAATAGTAGCAGGTGTGTCAATGCCTCATTGTTCATTGCATTCTAAGTCAATGCCAAGAATTTAGGCTGTGCTGAAAATCAGACTGTAGTGGCACTGACATTTTGGCACTGGGATTTTAAGCTGTATGATTAGGCAGGCCCTAGCTCTTTCTCCAATGTGGTTTGTGACTAAGAAACAGTAATATGGTGTGACAGAACTTTTGCTTCACCCATATTTTGACAGGACTCTGGCTGCCCTCTGTGCCATGGTTTGGGTGAAGTCTAGAGGTACTACTATATTTGGGAAGACTGTTGGTGACCCCCCAGATGAAGAGCATACCCATTACTTTTACCGTGTTTAATATCATAATATATTTCTGGGTCCAAACATTTTGCCATGTCGGCTTCTCTCACCCTGGGTACAAGTACCAATGAGTAGACTTCAACCACATCAATAACATGAGAGTGGGTTAGTCTGGTGGTAAAAGGGTAACTACTGGTTTCCAGTGAGGTGAGCAATCTTGGTATGGGACAGAGGCTCTGGGTACATTTAGAGTAAAAAGTATGTTCTCACCTAATAAGAATGGAAAACTGAATTCATCAGAGGCTGGAAGTGGGTTTACACTGTCTTGTAGTGGGATTTCTCCAAGAAGTATTACCACCAAGGTCAACCCAAATTCTTTGCTACAATTTTCATAAGTGGTGACTATCTTTAATAAAATGTCTAATCTTGCAACAAGAGAGAGAGATAGAATACTTCTAGGGCCTAGTAATTCACCTACTCTGTTCCCAGAGCTTCCTAGAAAACTTGATTTATATACCATGTAGCAATACTGGCAAATACAAATGAGTGCCAAAAAAGGATCTTAGCTCCCAAGGTTTAGGAAAGTTATTTGGGATGGTTCTTTCATCTCTCAGAATAATAGAGGTCACTGGAAGATACTTGGAAGGAATCTTAGAGGTCTTCTTAAGACTTTTGTCAATCTGTGATGTCAGCCTTATTAATATTTTCTATACCAGATACTGGATGTCTTTTGCGCTATCCATAAAAAAGGATCTTACCACATATTCCTCAAGAGAAATAATTTGCATCCCGAGGGTGGTTATCTGACATTGCTGATAATCCGCCAGTCTTTTCTTTGGCAAATTTAGTTCTTATTTTCATAGTTCTTAGGGGATTGATCATGAAATTGTGGTATTTTGCTCTAAGTATGACCTTTAAGGACAAGCTTTGTGATCAGAGTATTGGACTGAGAAGTTAGGGTTAATATGCCTGACACTAACTCTCCTAAAGATAGTCTCCTTAGAAAAGGAATTTATTGGTAAAGCTCAGTGGAAACTATCTAGAGTCCAATAATTAATGCTGGTCAACACAGGATTTGGAGCCCTAGACCCAGATTATTCCAATGAAGATATTTCAGTTAGTGACGTCTGCTAAAGAAGTTATCTCAAAACTTGGTGGCTTAAAACAACCACCATTTATTATCTTTCACAAATCGGTGTATGGGTCAGCTTGGCATTTCTGCTGAAATTAATTTGAGCTGAGATTAATTGGTCTTGACTGTGCTCTATTTCCCATTTTGTGTTCTACTGGCTGTTGTCTAGCTCGTCAGTCCATTATTCCCCACAGCCCTTTGCTGCACACCCTAGAAGGTACTTTGTTTTTCATGCTTCTTGACTACTTTTAAATAGGGTATTATTGCTGTCTGAGGGGTTTCCTCAGTCTGTTTCCTGCTATAGAAAGTTGGTGCCCATTTAGAAATGGAGCAGATGAGTTGCTGAAAGCTTAACCTATTTCTTCAAGATCACACAGGGTTAAGTGTGATGCTTTTAAACTTTTTAAAATGCTAAGTGAAAAATGCTGTTGTTACCCATTATACGTAATTATAATTCTAGGAAATAATCTCATCTAGTGGGTGTTAATTTTAACATCAGATTTTACCTTAATAAGGTTCATGGACAAAAGAGCAAAACGATGTTGCCTGGAGTAGTTGCATTACCATGGTAATGAACTTCTTCCAATGAAGTGTATTATTCAATAACATTATTGTTTCATATATTGGTGTTTCCCTCACTTCAAGGGATTGTCCTTTCAGTTTTAATAGAGAAAAATTGAGAACAACATGAAACTATAACAGTGTGCCATTTCTCATTAACATTGGTTGTTAAAATGTATATCTTATAGTTTTCTTAAGTATATTTTATGATCAAGGAAATTTAATTTGGCTATTTGACATATTCTTAAAAATAACGACAATGGTTTTTAGGCCTTGATTTTTCCTATAGGGATTAATTTTGTGTGTAATATAAAGAAAGGGTCTATTAAGTATAAAATAAATGTTTGTAATTTCAAGAGAACTTTGTTTAAAATTATTCTTTCATTTTAATCATTCTCATATTTCACACTAAAATGCAATAGATTTTATGGCAGTTTAATGCACTTGAATGTACTTATTACAATAGCCACAGATTTTTGAATTATTTTTCTCATTTTGACCATGTTCTGCTAAGTGATTTTCTCCAAGTCCATTCTAATATTTTTATATTCCTTTTCCTCCATAATTTGCAGATTATGGAAACCAATGTCTTATCTCTTTGGGAGGATTAAATAACATAAATTGTCCTTAAGTTTGTTACAGTAACCCTGTCATCAATATATTCTATAATTGTTATGATAATAATGCCTGTTGATTTAAACTAATATAACCTAATTGTTCCCCAAATCTCAGGCAAGAAAATCCTTTGTGGAAATATGCATGCAAATGAGCTACTGCAACAGAACAATAAACATCAATAAGATTAAGTAATTATATATACTCTAAAGTTCCAAGTGGAGGGAAAAGTACATGAATTTTAATAGCAATGGTAGCAATATAATCACCCATTATCTCTATTAAAAAATGAGGCAGTAGTGGAATAGAAAAAGAACATAATGAAAAAAACAACCATTAAAACAAACAAACAAAAAAACCCAAAAATTAAGATTTCTACGTTCGGTCTTTAAGACTTAGCAATGAACTCCCTTTCTCTCTCTTTTTTTCCCCTTCTTTTCTTTTTTCTCTCCCTCTCTCTCTCCTTTCCCCTTTTCCTTCCTTCCTCCCTCCCTTCCTTCCTCTGTAATATGCAATGAAGATAAATCGCTATGCCATTTATTACATGTAAACATAATGAGACTGATTTGTGAATGATATGAGAGGGAATACTCAAGTTATCTTTCTTAATTCCTATTGTGATGGCTGGAAATAGAAACTAGAATACTAGAATACTAGAATACAAGTCAAAGAAGAATTCTCATTCAACCATAATAATGACAACTTCTCTGAGCCCAGGGACAATAAATTGTCTTTTTTCATTTACTTTTTAAAGATTAGTTGAGTACCTTGTTCTTCGTAAGTGCTCAGAGAGATTTTTAATGAGAAAGTGTTTATTTCTAAAAAAATGACAAAAGGATTTTTATTTCCATAGTATTTGAATGAATATTCAAATGTAATGAAGAACAGAAAGGAAGTGTGATATGGAAATTAACAGAGGTAGTTCCCAAAATTAAGTAGCCTGTTACCAAATCATGTAAATTCTCTGGACCTCAAATATCTTAGGTATAGGCCGGGCATGGTGGCTCACGCCTGTAATCCCAGCACTTTGGGAGGACGAGACAGGCGGATCATGAGGTCAGAAGATCGAGACCATCCTGGCTAACACAGTGAAACCCCGTCTCTACTAAAAATACAAAAAATTAGCTGAGTGTTGTGGCGGGCGCCTGTAGTCCCAGCTACTTGGGAGGCTGAGGCAGGAGAATGGCGAGAACCTGGGAGGCGGAGCTTGCAGTGAGCAGAGATCGCGCCACTGCACTCCAGCCTGGGTGACAGAGCAACACTCCATCTCAAAATACTACTACTACTACTACTGCTAATAATAATAATAACAATAATTTATTAGGTATAACACAAAAGGAAAGAACTAGATGAACTCCAAAGTGTTTTCAACTTTATAGATAAAAAAATTATTATTAAAAAGCTGAAGAACTATCTGTCCGTTATTATGATTTAATTGCATTGTCTTTTGTCTAATTCATTCTATACTTATGGAATGCCAGTTCTATGCCAGGCACTGTGTTAAACTTCAGGATAGAAAAATGAAAAGACAAACTTTTAATCAGGGTTTATAATTTAGTTGGAGATACAGTGGAATAAATTTATGACTGTCATAAAATAATAAGGTTGTTGTGATTAAGGACTGACAAATGAGTGGTGCTTTTCTTGCTGAGGAAAACCTACGAAAGAGGATTAAGAGATATCAAGTGTTCTAAGTCCTAAGGATTGTAGCCTTTGCTTATGGACATGGTAGCAGAGGAACTTCAAGATTTAAGGTGAACACAAGAAGGCAGTTATGTGGAATGCCATGTTACAGTGTGATAGGAGAGCTGAACATTTTTTGTTCACTGTTTTTTTCTTTCACAAAACTAATAATTTGAGTGTTTCTCAAAAAAAAAAAAAAAACATGACTCTGGAAAAAGTCAGGAAATTTACTGGAGGACCGTGTTTGTCTTATTGATAAGATTATGTTTTAATTAAAAAGGATCCTAGTTTTTTCTGGAGAGTAGTAATATACAGAGTGTGAGAGAAAATTAAACAAACTAGCTGGGGAGAGGAACGGACACACTAGTTTCCTTATTTTTAGAGGTGTGTTTCATACTTAATTTCCATTGTTCAACTCTTTTTCTATTAGAATCTTAAAAAATATTTCTGAGACAAACTGTGACCTATTTAAAAGACAGTTTTATTATTCAAACGGGCTAAGTCACCTTCCAAGCACTTATACTGCCACACATGGCTATTCATTCTCCAGGGTCATTGCCTTGAGAACATGTAATGTCTTGGCACAGAATGGACCTTGAGGGTGAATGGTGGGCAGTGAAGCAATGGAAAGGCTATGTTCAAACCAGCTCTGTTCTTGAGGCAATGAGGGTCTCCAGTGTGTTGCCATGGATATTTCTGAGTCTTCTACTGTGGTGAACAAGTGACAATATCTGAGAACCGGATGAAATGTGCATATAGATACTCTGAAAGCAATACCAGAGATTAATGAAAGTTCCCTTTCTTTGGATAAGGCAATGGAGCTAAAATGGCAATCAATTAAACAATTATTAGTGTGCTTACTAATATATATTTAGATTGATAGGACAATGTAAAGAAACTAAAAAAAAATCACAAACGTGTCTGAGAAACAGCATCTCATCATGGCTGAACTAAAAGAAAATTTCATTTAAATGCTGTTGTGAAGCAATACTATTCTTGACAGTCAACGTTATTTGTAAAGCTGAAGTTGAAAAAATAGTGATGTTCGAAGACTCTCCTTTTCTTAGTGATTCTTTTAACTGATAGGTCCTAGATGACATATGAGAAAAGTTAAATGCATTTTAAAGCTGCAACAGACCTTAGCTAAAATCTGAAAATTATATGTTGAATGATATAATAGCAATTCTAATATAACTCAGAAGAGGGAAGACTTTGTGTTTTATAACAGTTGGTTGTCTGAAATGATTTTACAGGATTTCTGTCCTTCAGATATAGTCACCAGGTAGCTATTTGGAGGCATAATTAAATTTGAGCCTCATTCTAATAGTCAAAAAAGCTCTTACAGAGAAGTAGGATCCCATGAGTATCATGAGAGTACAAACTTAAAAATGAAGACAGTGACTCCAGCTTCAGAGCACTACATTATATCTTCTTGTGTATTTTACACATACAAGGAGGCCAGTCTTCTCATGATGCATAATTTTAAAATTATTCTAAATATCTTGGTAGATCTCTTGGGGGGGGCACTATTTGCATATTTAAGATATGTATCCTAATCGATACATACTACTTGCTGGTCTGAACTGTTTAATAGAGAAGCCCCATGGGATCCATTGTGGAATGGCACATTTTTCTCGTTTACATCATTCAGAGAGGTTGTAAATGATCTCTAAATATCCATGCTTGTTTCTTGTTGAACCATGTTGTGTTTATCATCAATGAATTTAGTTGCATAATTTTGCTAACATGCTGAATACTCTCAGAATATTTTTCATAGGTTTGATGTATTTAATTTAAAGATTGAAATACATCAAAATAATTATTTAATAAAGTTGCTATTAGCCAGGGGCCATGGCTTGCAACTGCAGTCCCAACTACTCAAAAGGCTGAGGTAGGAAGATCACTTGAGCCTAGGAGCTCCAGGCTACAGTGAGCTATGATTGTGATGCTGCGCTCTAGCCTCGGTGATAGAGCAAGACCTTGTCCCTAAAAAAGTAGTAAATTTTAGGGAGTCACACATACCTCTAGACACGTTTCCTTCACCAGAGTTCATGGACACAAAGCCTTTCTTTGTCTCTTATGTTAAAGTTACAAATCAAACTACCTTGTTTGCTGTATGTGGAGTTTGAGGACAAAGTTAAGCAACTTGTTTAACACTTCTAATTATCTCAGCCTTAGAAGTGTAGTCCTGATAACTTGACTTCAAAATTGATGCCTTTTGTTATTCAGGGTGGTATCCAAAAGTCTAATGCCAATTGTCTTCATCACCAAACATGGCATTGCCGCCTGGCTCATATGACCTTATTTGCACTGTCATGCCTTTACAGGCTTTGCGTCAAGTTTTTATCAGCGTTTGTTCTATTCTTTAGCGTTTCTCGTTAGATGGTTCCATCAATTTCTTGATAAATTTTGGTTTTCTACTCTGACCAGCATCATTTTATCTTTCTTTTTTTTTTATTTTTTATTTTTATTTTTATGTTTTTATTTTTTATTATACTTTAAGTTCTAGGGTACATGTGCATAACGTGCAGGTTTGTTACATATGTATATATGTGCCATGTTGGTGTGCTGCACCCATCAACTCGTCAGCACCCAT
>NC_045442.1:53593259-53612499 GCF_002776525.5 Piliocolobus tephrosceles | reverse complement strand
GCTCGCGCTGGGAGATGGAGACTGGAGCTGTTCCTATTCGGCCATCTTGCTCCACCCTCATTTTATCTTTCTTAGGACAGTGTGATATTTGGGTGAGTGTCTAATAATTCAAAATTAGATGGATATTAATGAAAATGACTTTTACAATCTGCATATGTATTTAAATGTTGTATATTTACTTTATAGCTGTATCTTAGAAAAAATAAAAGAATTAAACCAGAAAATAATACATCCTTGGTATGTGTTAGTTTTTACGGTTTCAGATCTCATCTGTTTTTTACATAGGTTCTGAAATTGAGTTTAAATGAACAATAATGCAGATTCATAGGGCTCTTCTTTTCTAAGAGACAAAGTGTTCTTTTTTCTTTTCTTTTTTTTTTTTTAGTTTATTTTTAACAACTAGATTTTGTCTCTACATTTTTAAAGACTACAGAAATTCTTCAGGATTTTTAGTAAATTTTGATCACTGCATGTGCTCTCTAGAGTAAGTTTAACAAAAGAGACAAAAATAATACGAGACTTTCCTTATTGTTTTTTTTGCCTCTTCACCTTGTAAAAGAAATCTTATATGCTTGTGATAAATCATGCATAGAGCTCATGCCCAGATCTGTTAGACCAAACACAATACTTACTCAATTAGTTGTGAGTTGATGAAGTTGTGTAGGCTAGAACAAAAAGGACAGTGTTCAAAAACCTTGAATTTGATTCCTGTATTTTTTTAACCCAGAATTTTAATTTATTTTAAGCTATTCAATTTTTATGGAACTTCAAATAATTTTCAGTAATGAGAATAGAGATAAAACAGCACAAGTGGTCAATTGATGTATTAGAAAAGATATTTCCAAGAAGCTCCTGATGAAAATGTTTCACCATATAATTAAAATGTCTTATCTTTCAGTAACTGAAAGCAACAGTTGCATAAAAAGAGTTTGGAGTCTTCTGTCAAACAATTATTGTTGTTTAAAATGCTGTACATGTTAAATTTGAAGAAATGTGCCACTTGAATATTCTAAACTAAGAATATACATGGTACTGATCTCATTTCCATTGCAAATTTCAATCTGCATAGAATGAAAAGGCAGAGATTATTTGGAGGCTGGTAGGCTTCTCCTTACATACTTCCTTTGAGTGTAGTTGCCTAATTAGATTTTGTTCAATAATAAGTATATATCCTGAGGCTTGCAGCATCATGGGTCTGTACATCAGCAATTGAGAGGGTAGCACATCTTTAAGTCAGTCAACTAGGGAAAAATATGAATTAGAACTAGAAGTTTAGGAAGCTGGACTTGTTAAACCAATGGCTACATAAATTTCTCCTTCCTTCCTTCCTTCCGTCTGTCTGTCCGTCCGTCCGTCCTTCCCTCCCTCCCTCCCTCCCTTCCTCCCTCTTCTCTTTTGAGACAGGGTCTCACTCTGTCACCCAGGCTGGAGTGCAGTGGTGTGAATACAGCTTACTGCAGCCTTGACCTCCCAGGCACAAGCTATTCTCCTACCTCAGCCTCCCAAGTAGCTGGGAACACAAGCGTACACCACCACATTCAGCTAATTTTTAAATATTTTGTAGAGACGAGGTCTGCCATGTTGCCCAGGTTGGGCTCAAACTGCCTTGGATTCTTGAAGTGGTGGGATTACAGGCATAAGCCACCATGCCTGGCCCTCATAAATTTTAAAAGCTAGATAAAGTCTACTTGCGTTGGTTTAGACTACATTATTTTAACTGTAGAAGGTTATGTCTGGGAGGCACCAACGAAGGAGAAAATAATGAGCTATCAAGCACAGATTGCATCAGCCAGCTGCTCTTGTGACTGCATTACACACAGCATCTCATTTAATCCTCATAACAACTTCATGAGAAAGGTACTGTTGTTATTTTCACCCCCCCCTTTTTTTTTTTTGCTGAGAAAATGAACATATTGAAGGGCAAATAATTTTCCCAAGGTAATTAGTGGAGCCAGATGTTGAATTCAAATTGGACTACACGGTATTTTCTGTTAAATGACTCTTATATACCCTAATTTCACAGCTTCAGTGAATTTCTCAAGATCCCACAGCTCCTTGTAGGGGAGCTGGGGTTGCATCCAACTCTCTAGCTAGCTAAGTCGAAGGAAGTAAAATCAAAGATTTACTGAGAAGTGTTTTCTTAAGATGGTCACATAATATTTAAATGGATCAGAGTAGGGCCAGAGTTCACTCCTGTTTGTGGAGCTGGGCAGGCTGCCAGCCCCTCAACGATCAATTCCTTTGATGGAAATGCTAACAAAATGTCCTTATTACAAAGACTCAGGAGCGCTGCCAATAGAGTGTGATGCACCCATGTTACCTCTAGGTGGTGTCCTCTGCCTTCAAGAAAGGTTGCAGCCGCCCACAGGTACACATTCAAGCCTAGAGCTGCCCCCTTGACCACTTTTCATCCTTTTGTCTTTTCTTGTCTCACTTCTTCTCTGCGGTACCCTTCTCCCTTTCTTCCTTCTAACAAAATAAGATTCTAATAATAATAATAGTAATAATAACTAATTGACATGTGTTTGTGGTTGGTAAGTGCTTACATACTATTTTTTATCAAGTGTTTGATTCTCACAGTAATCATTCGAGAGTTCTATCCCAACTATTTTAAAATAAGAAAAAAAAAAAAAAAATCCTGAGTGCTAAAGAGCCTACAAGCCTGCAGTGACAGAAGCAGGGTTTGAACTCAAGCTTTCTGAAACAAAAGTCAGTTTACTTGCCATACTCCTTCTGGGTAGGATGACCATATCCTGTTTTGCCTGAAATAGTCATTGTTTATGCCTGTTGCCTTGACATAAACATTAGTGTTCCTTTTCTGTTTCAGAGTGTTTCAGTTTTCACAATAAAATTACTTCAGTGACATTAAGTAAATCAGTTATAAATTTCTGTCGTCTAGCTTTATAAAACTGTAAGACTTTACCACTAGTTTGGTGAATCCTTCTTTGAAGAAATCCCAGGCACCTGTGAATAGGTGAGAGATTCTTATTTTTCTGAATATTTGTGAATATTTCCATGATCTAAGAAGTCAGAGTTGGAGAAACTGGGATCTTTTGCACTTCTCGATCCAGCTGGGCTCCCATCTGCTTCATACTGTTTTAATCTGAGTGCACCTGATCTACTTGTGTGAGTCAAGATTCTAGCTTTTCCAGTCACAAAACTCCCTTTAAAATACTCTTTAAACCAACAATTAAACTTAATTGTTAACATAACTACAAGGATCAAATAAAGTGACCTTGTTTTGTCACAGCTGGCACCAGAGCCTAGATCTCTGTCTTTCTCTCTGACGCTCTGTCTCTTTGTCTCTCTCAGTTTCTGTTTCTCTCAATTTCCATCTCCTGCCTGTGCTTTTTCCTATATGACCTTCTTTTCTCAGACAGTAAACTTCATTGCATGAATGATGAAAGTCACCAGCAGCTCCAGGACTGTACTTGCCCCTTGGCACCAGCCTAAAGATCTGGGCTTGATTTTCACTAGGGTTACAAGCATTTTCCTGAATCAATCATTGTAGTTAAATGTGTAGAATCTTCTGCCTAACTGGAGGTGGCATCATGTGCCCATCCCCGAAGCTCTGTAGAAGATTTTTTGCAGCCAAAGACCATGGATAGAGGATTGCAGGGGAGTCCTTCTTTAAAAAAATACAAGAATGAAGAATGGGCAATGGATAATAGAAAAACAACACCATGAAACAAAACAAGCACAAGTTGTTAACTATTCTGCTGCAAGCTTAATTGAAAAACATATGACATGAGGCAGAGGTTGTGTAATTAGAGGGAAGTTATTTTTGCATAAGTGATATGAATAAATTCCCATCGTGGCCAATTCTACTCTAAAGGGAAACTGAGCGACTTTAGTACTTTCTCAAATTTATTGGTTACTACTTCAGGCCTCTTGTTTTAAAATTGAGTTCATGCGTGTGGATCCTATTGCTGCTAAAACAAATTGCCACAAGATAGCTTAAAACAACACAAACCTATTACCTTACTGTTTTGGAGGTCATAAATCCTGAATGAGTTTTATGGGGCTAAAATCAAGTGTCATCAGGTCTGTGCTCCTTCCAAAGGCTCAGGATGATCTGTTTCCTTCCCATTTCACTTTCCAGACATTGCCTGCATTCTTCAGCTCATGGCCCTTCCCTTAACCTTGAAGTGCATCACTCCAACCTCTGCTTCCATCCTCACATCTTTTCTGACTTTGACCTGCTTGTCTTCTCTTATAAGGACTGTTGTGATTACATCCAGACTATCTGGATTACCTGGATAATCTAGGATAATCTCCTCATCTCATGATCCCCATTTAATCATATCTTCAAAGTCTGTTTTGCTATGTAAGATAATATAGTCACAGGTTTTAGGATGTGGGCATGATTGTGGGATTCATTATTCTGTCTACTACAGTAGGCATTTCTGAATCTGGTCAGGCTTGACCTTCTTACTTAGAATTGTTTCAGCCATCACTCTAGCTCTAAACACTGAAGCTTTAGTAAAGAAATACTCTGGCACTATCCAGATTAAGCAGATCTGCCATTTGGACAGGACTGATGGAGGATAATGCATAACTGAAAGCTACTTAAAGATGGATACTTTGACCTACAGTGTTCAGCTTCCTGTCGTATCCTGCACCCTGCCCTACCAAGTCTTTTCTCTTTCCATCTTCCATGGCGGGTAAATAGTAAATATAGGTTGAGCTGAAAGGTGCCTTAGTGTCTAGAAAACTCTGTCTGCACAAAAAAGTTTGAGAGGAGAGTTTCTTATCCTAGAATCAATGTCAGATCTTAATGACACACATGGTAATGTATTGACTCATGTAACTTGGACAGACAGGGGTTGTGTAGTCCTCCATCACCATCAGCTACAGGACTCAAAAATTCATGCTGTCTCTCTGTCTGTTTGTTTGTATCTCTGTCTCATCTCTATCTGTAAGTCTGTGGGTAGTAAAGGATTTAGCTGGCCCCACCTCTCTAGTCTTAGGGTAGGAGCTGACCATGCCAGAAGGAGCAACAATATGACTTAGTGTGGGGGCTTTGGGTCATGTTGTATCAGTCTAGGTGCAGACTGAGATCAGCTCCAGGGGCGATCAATCATGCCTACATAATGGAGCCTCAGTGAAACTCTGAACACTGAAGCTCAGGTGAGCTTCTCTGGTTGGCAGTACCCTGTGCATAATAGTCACACATCAATGCCAAGAGAGTAACACATCCTAATTCCATGGGGAAAGGGCAACAGAAGTTCTGCATTTGGAAACTTCCTAGATGCTGCCATGTACACTTCTTCCCTTGGATAATTTTTATGTTTATCTTTTCCTTGTAATAAACTGTAACCATGAGAATTACAGCTTTCAGTGAGTTCTGTGAGTCTGTCTAGCTAATTATAAAACACAGGAGTGGTTTTGGAAATGGATCAAATTTGCAGTTGGTACCAGAAGTGAAGGTAGTCTTCTAGAAATTTGTGTGTCTTCTAACTTGGTAGTTCAGACTTCTATTCTGTTACAAATGGGTGGGCAGGCCAGACCCAGTGGTTCAAGGCCTGTAATCCCAGTTCTTTGGGAGGCTGAGGTGGGTGGATCACTTGAGGTTAGGGGTTTGAGACCAGCCTGGCCAACATGGTGAAACACTGCCTTTACTGAGAATACAAAAATAATTAGCTAGGTATGGTGGCGCGTGCCTGTAATCCCAGATACTCCGGAGGCTGAGGCAGGAGAATCGTTTGAACCTGGGAGGTGGAAGTTGCAGTGAGCTTAGATCATGCCTCTGCACTCCAGCCTGGGAGAAAGAGCAAGATTTGTCCTCAAACAAACAAACAAACCTGGACGACAGAGCAAGACCCCAAATCAAGCAAACAAACAAACAAAGCAAGTGGGTAGGCTATTCCTATACAAAGCATGCAAAAGAAAAGAAATGGATGCAGGCAGCTCCAGGTTTATATTATTACAGTTCCTCAGTCTTAAAGGAGGGAGGTGTCTTTCTCAGATTCAGTACATAAAAATGTGGGGCAAACGTGTGAGTAGTCTGGCTTGAGACTTAAGTGCAAACTCTGAAACAATTACCGTGGCTAGTGAGTGTGATAAAATAATTAATACCCTAAGCAGAGTAACATTAGCATGGATGGGGAAGAGAAACAAGTCTTCCAAAGGAATGAGTGAGTGTGTGGGGGAGGGTGGGGGTAGAGAGGTTAGAATGTTATTGAAATTGCTCTGAATAGGAAAAAAATTGTTTTGTCCAAAATGACCTTGTGTTTGTGTCCCACTTTTAATTTTTGTTTTTAAGGAAAAACAAAAATAGACTAAGAGTGCTCTAGAAATGTTTAAATCTTATTTTGAAGATTAACTCAAGTTTTTATTCTATGTGCTTTTGTAAGAGGCTTAAAAATGAACAATTCATTTTTGATTCTCACCAAGCCAAAAAATGACATGATTGTTTATGATTAAATACAAATATATGGACAGAAAATGTGGAATTTTCTTACCCAGAGAATTAGTTGAAATGAGAGTACCTCTGAGAACAAGGTGAAATCATAAGAACAGGAGAATATGATTGCTGCATTGAAGCTTGATTGAATTTTTCACTGTAGAGACCTGATAAAAAAAGTTGAAAAAAAATGCTGAAGAGCACAACACATTAAGTGAAGCCATATGTCATGATGAAAATTCAAGGAGATTATTATTTTTAGAGAAAATGATAATCTCAAATTGTTAGTTTATTTTAAGGGAAATATATTTATTATTTAAAATCACCTTTATCGTATGTAGGGCCATTTCCCTATGAAATTGGAAATAGTTATTTCCAAATTCTATAAGGACATTTAGATATTAAGTGATTTATTTTGTGTGTGTTTTGTTTTTCTTGTTCTAAGTTTTTCCAAAGTAAGTTTGTGTCACAGAAATTAAGTTATTGGTTTTTCTGTTGTATTCAAAATAGGGTTTTGTCCTCTAGAAATTGGTTCGATCAAGTGTTTTTGATTGCTTTTTGCTATAATTAAAGTAAGTAGTAACATTTATAATTGACAGAATAATATAATAGCTGATTTTTCTAAGTAAAGGTCTGTGAAGCACTTCATATTCCTATATAAATACATGTATATGTGTATTTATCTGCAAATGTGTTTCTACACAATTATATAGTAAAAGTGAAAAGTGTGCTTTGTGTTATCTAAATGCCTGATTAATACCTTCGTTTTAAAAGGAACCATTCCTTCATGCAAAAAACAGTCAACCTGAGAGCCAAAAAACACAATCCCATTCACAATTGTCACAAAAAAATAAAATACCTGGTAATACAGCTAACCAAGAAGGTGAAAGATCTCTTCAAGGAGAACAAAAAAACAAAACAAAACAAAACAAAATAAACAACAACAAAAAAACACCACTCAAAGAAATGAGAGATGACAAACAAATGGAAAAACATTCCGTGTTCATGGATAGGAAGAATCGATATTGTTAAGATGGCCATACTGTCCAAAGCAATTTATAAATTCAGTCCTATTCCTATTAAACTACCATTGAGAATCTTCACAAAATTAGAAAAAACTGTTTTAAAATTCATATGGAACCAAAAAAAGAGCTTGAATAGCCAAGACAATCCTAAGCAAAAGAACAAAGCTGGAGACATCACAAGGCTACAGTAATCAAAAAAGCATGGTACTGTTTCAAAAACAGACGCATAGACCAATGGAACAGAATAGAGAACCCAGATATGCAGAAGATTGAAACTGGACCCTTTCCTTATACAATACACAAACATCAATTCAAGATGGATTAAAGACTTAAATGTAAAACCCTAAACTATAAAAACCCTGAAAGACAACCTACGTAATACCATTCTAGACATAGTAATGTGAAAAGATTTCATGAAGATTCCAAAAGCAATTGCAATGAAGTAAAAATTGACAGATGAGACCTAATTAAACTAAAGAGCTTCTGCACAGCAAAGGAAACTATCAACAGATTGAACAGACAACCTACAGAATGTGAGAAAATGTTTGCAAACTATGCACCTGATAAAGGTCTGGTATCCAGTATCTATGATGAAGACTATAAAACACCAATGAAAGAAATAGAAAATTGAAGAGGATACCACAAATATAGAAAATATTCTATGTTCATAGATTGGAAGAATTAATATTGTTAAAGTGTCCATACTACCCAAAGCAATCTACAAATTCAAATCAATACCTATACATATTCCAATGACTTTCTTCCCAGAAATAGAAAAAATAATTCTAAAATTTGTGTGGAACCACAAAAAAAAAAAAAAAAAAAAAAAAAAAAAAAAAAAAAAAAAAAAAAAACAGAATAGCCCACACTACCCTAAGGAAAAAGAACAAAACTGGAGGAATCATATTAACTGACTATTATACTACAGAGCTATAGTAACTAAAACAGTATAGTGCTGGTATAAAAAGAGAAACAAAGACCAATGGAACAGAATAGACAATCAATCCCCACACCTACAGTGGACACATTTTTGCCAAAGTTGCCAAGAGCATTCACTTGCCAAGAGCAAGACCATTTCTTCAATAAACAGTGCTGAGAAAACTGAATATCCATATGCAGAAGAATAAAACTAGACCATTATCTCTTGCAATATACAAAAATCAAATTGAAATGGATTAAAGACTTACATCTAAGATAGCTAACTGTGAAACTACTACAAGAAAACACTGGAGAAAATTCTCAGGATATTTGTCTGGGCAAAAATTTCTTGAGGAGTACTCCCACCAGCATTGGAAACCAAGGCAAAAATGGACAAATGGTATAATATCAAGTTAAAAACCTTCTGTACAGCAAAATATACAATTAACAAAGTGAAGAGACAACCCAAAGAATGGAAGAAAATATTTGCAAACTACCCATATGTCAAGGGAATAATAACCAGATTATATAAGGAGCTCAAACGACTCTACACGAAAAAAAAATCTAGTCATACAATTTAAAAATGGGCAAAAGATTTGAGTAGACATCTCTCACAAGAAGACATACAATTGGTAAACATGCATATATGAAAGGGTGCTCAACATCACTGATCATCAGAGAAATGCAATTCAAAACTACAATGAGATATCATCTCACCTCAGTTAAAATGACTTATATCCTAAAACAGGCAATAACAGTACTGGTGAAAATGTGGACAAAAGAGAACCCTCGCCCACTGTTGGTGGGAATGTAAATTAGTACAACCACTATGGAGAACAGTTTGGAGGTTCTTCAAAAACCTGTAAATTGAGCTTCCGTATGTTCCAGCAATCCCACTGCTTGGTATAAACCCCAAAGAAAGGAAATCAGTATACCTAAGAGATATCTGTACTCCTATGTTTGTTTCAGCACTGTTTACAATAGCTAAGATTTGGAAGCCACCTAAATGTCTATCAACAGGTGAAAGGATAAAGAAAATGTAGTACATATACACAATGGAGAACGACACAGCCATTAAAGAGAAGGAGATCCAGTCATTTGTAACAACATGGATGGAACTGGAGATTATTATGTTAAGTGAAATAAGCCAGGCACTGAAAAACAAACATCACATGTTCTCACTTATTTGTGGGATCTAAAAATCAAAATAATTGAACTCATGGACATAGGATAATTACCAGAGACTCGGAAGGGTAGCAGGAGGGTGGGGAGTGGGAAAGGGGGTGCTTAATTTGTACAAAAAATAGACAAAATTAATAAGACCCACCATTTGACACTGAAAAGGGTGACAATAGTCAATAGTTACTTTATTGTATATATGTGTGTGTATATATATTTTTTTATAATTATTATAATTTTTTAAAATTATACTTTAAGTTCTAGGGTATATGTGCACAACGTGCAGCTTTGTTACATATGTATACAAATGCCATGTTGGCGTGCTGCATCCATTAACTCGTCATTTACATTAGGTATATCTCCTAATGCCCTATCCTTCCCGCACCCCCACAATAAGACCCAGTGTGTGATGATCCCCTTCCTGTGTCCAAGTGATCTCATTGTTCAATTCCCACCTATGAATGAGAACATGTGGTGTTTGGTTTTCTGTTCTTGTGATAGTTTGCTGAGAATGATGGTTTCCAGCTGCATCCATGTCCCTACAAAGGACACAAACTCATGCTTTTTTATGGCTGCATAGAATTCCATGGTATATATGTGCCACATTTTCTTAATCCAGTCCGTCACTGATGGACATTTGGGTTGATTCCAAGTCTTTGCTATTGTGAATAGTGCCGCAATAAACATACGTGTGCATGTGTCTTTATAGTAGCATGACTTATAATCCTGTGGATGTATCCCCAGTAATGGGATAGCTGGGTCAAATGGTATTTCTAGTTCTAGATCCTTGAGGAATTGCCACACTGTTTTCCACAATGGCTGAACTAGTTTACAGTCCCACCAACAGTGTAAAAGTGTTCCTATTTCTTCACAGCCTCTCCAGCACCTGTTGTTTCCTGATTTTTTAATGATTGACATTCTAACTGGTGTGAGATGGTATCTCATTGTGGTTTTGATTTGCATTTCTCTGATGACGAGTGATGATGAGCATTTTTTTCATGTGTCTGTTGGCCGTATGAATGTCTTCTTTTGAGAAGTGTCTGTTCATATCCTTTGCCCACTTGTTGATGGGGTTGTTTGGTTTTTTCTTGTAAATTTGACTGAGTTATTTATAGGTTTTGGATATTAGCCCTTTGTCAGATGAGTAGATTGCAAAAATTTTCTCCCATTCTGTAGGTTGCCTGTTCACTCTGATGGTAGTTTCTTTTGTTGTGCAGAAGCTCTTTAGTTTAATTAGATCCCATTTGTCAATTTTGGCTTTTGTTGCCATTGCTTTCGGTGCTTTAGACATGAAGTCCTTGCCCATGCCTATGTCCTGAATAGTATTACCTAGGTTTTCTTCTAGGGTTTTATGGTTTTAGGTCTAACATTTAAGTCTCTAATCCATCTTGAATTAATTTTCATATAAGGATTAAGGAAAGGATCCAGTTTCAGCTTTCTACTTATGGCTAGCCAATTTTCCCAGCACCATTTATTAAATAGGGAATCCTTTCCCCATTTCTTGTTTTTGTCAGGTTTGTCAAAGATCAGATGGCTGTAGAGGTGTGGTATTATTTCTGAGGGCTCTGTTCTGTTTCATTGGTCTATATCTCCGTTTTGGTACCAGTACCATGTTGTTTTGGTTAGTATAGCCTTGTAGTATAGTTTGAAGTCAGGTAACATGATTCCTCCAGCTTTGTTTTTTCGGCTTAGGATTGTCTTGGCAATGTGGGCTCTTTTTTGGTTCCATATGAACTTTAAAGCAGTTTTTTCCAATTCTGTGAAGAAAGTCATTGGTAGCTTAATGGAGATAGCATTGAATCTATAAATAACCTTGGGCAGTATGGCCATTTTCACAATATTGATTCTTCCTATCCATGAGCATGATATGTTCTTCCATTTGTTTGTGTCCTCTTTGATTTCACTGAGCAGTGGTTTGTAATTCTCCCTGAAGAGGTCCTTTACATCCCTTGTAAGCTGAATTCCTAGGTATTTTATTCTCTTTGAAGCTATTGCGAATGGGAATTCATTCATGATTTGGCTCTCTGTTTGTCTGTTACTGGTGTATAAGAGTGCTTGTGAATTTTGCATATTGATTTTGTATCCTGAGACTTTGCTAAAGTTGCTTATGAGCTTAAGGAGATTTTGGGCTGAGACAATGAGGTTTTCTAAATATACAATCATGTCATCTGCAAACAGGGACAATTTGACTTCTTCTTTTCCTAACTGAATACCCTTTATTTCTTTCTCTTGCCTGATTACCCTAGCCAGAACTTCCAACACTATGTTGAAAAGGAGTGGTGAGAGAGGGCATCCCTGTCTTGTGCCAGTTTTCAAAGGGAATGCTTCCAGTTTTTGCCCATTCAGTATGATATTGGCTGTGTGTTTGTCATAAATAGCTCTTATTATTTTGAGATACGTTCCATCAATACCGAATTTATTGAGAGTTTTTAGCATGAAGGGCTGTTGAATTTTGTCAAAAGCCTTTTCTGCATCTATTGAGATAATCATGTGGTTCTTGTCTTTGGTTCTGTTTATATACTGGATTATGTTTATTGATTTGCATATGTTGAACCAGTTTTGCATCCCAGGAATGAAGCCTACTTGATCATGGTGGATAAGCTTTTTGATGTGCTACTGGATTCCATTTGTCAGTATTTTATTGAGGAATTTTGCATCGATGTTCATCAGGGATATCAGTCTAAAATTCTGTTTTGTTTTGTTTGTTTGTTTCTCTGTCAGGCTTTGGTATCAGGATGATGTTGACCTCGTAAAATGAGTTAGGGAGGATTCCCTGTTTTTCTTTTGATTGGAATAGTTTCAGAAGGAATGATACCAACTCCTCCTTGCACCTCTGGTAGAATTTGGCTGTGAATCCGTCTGGTCGTAGCCTTTTTTTGGTTGGTAGGCTATTAATTATTGTCTCAATTTCAGAGCCTACTATTGGTCTATTCAGGGATTCAACTTCTTCCCGGTTTAGTCTTGGGAGAGTGTAAGTGTCCAGGAAATTATCCATTTCTTCTAGGTTTTCTAGTTTATTTGCATAGAGGTGTTTTTAGTATTCTCTGATGGTAGTTTGTATTTCTGTGGGGTCAGTGGTGATATTCCCTTTATCATTTTTTATTGCATCTGTTTGATTCTTGTCTCTTTTCTTCTTTATTAGTCTTGCTAGCAGTCTATAAATTTTGTTGATCTTTTCCAAAAACCAGCTCCTGGATTCATTGATTTTTTGGAGGGTTTTTTGTGTCTCTATCTCCTTTAGTTCTGCTCTGATTTTAGTTATTTTTTACCTTCTGCTAGCTTTTGAATGTGTTTGCTCTTGCTTCTCTAGTTCTTTTAATTGTGATGTTAAGGTGTCAATTTTAGATCTTTCCTGCTTTCTCTTGTGGGCATTTAGTGCTATAAATTTCCCTCTCCACACTGCTTTAAATGTGTCCCTGAGATTCTGGTATATTGTATCTTTGTTCTCATTGGTTTCAAAGAACATCTTTATTTCTGCCTTCATTTCGTTATGTATCCAGTAGTCATTCAGGAGCAGGTTGTTCAGTTTCCATGTAGTTGAGCAGTTTTGATTGAGTTTCTTATTTCTGAGTTCTAGTTTGATTGCACTGTGGTCTGAGAGACAGTTTGTTATAATTTCTGTTCTTTTACATTTGCTGAGGAGTGCTTTACTTCCAACTACGTGGTCAATTTTGGAATAAGTGTGATGTCGTGCTGAGAAGAATGTATATTCTGTTGATTTGAGGTGGAGAGTTCTGTAGATGTCTGTTAGGTCCACTTGGTGCAGAGTTGAGTTCAATTCCTGGATATCCTTGTTAACTTTCTGTCTCGTTGATCTGTCTAATGTTGACAGTGGGGTGTTAAAATCTCTCATTATTATTGTATGGGAGTCTAAGTGTCTTTGTAAGTCTCTAAGGACTTGCTTTATGAATCTGGATGCTCCTGTGTTGGGTGCATACATATTTAGGATAGTTAACTCTTCCTGGTGAATTGATCCCTTTAGCATTATGTAGTGGCCTTCTTTGTCTCTTTTGATCTTTGATGGTTTAAAGTCTGTTTTATCAGAGACTAGAATTGCAACCCCTGCTTTTTCTTGTTTTCCATTGCTTGGTACATCTTCCTCCATCCCTTTATTTTGAGCCTATGCATGTCTCTGCACGTGAGATGGGTCTCCTGAATACAGCAAACTGATGGGTTTTGACTGTTTATCCAATTTGCCAGTCTGTGTCTTTTAATTGGACCATTTAGTCCATTTACATTTAAGGTTAATATTGTTATGTGTGAACTTGATCCTGTCATTATGATATTAGCTGGTTATTTTGCTCACTAGTTGATGCAGTTTCTTCCTAGCATCGATAGACTTTACATTTTGACATGTTTTTGCAATGACTGGTACCTGTTATTCCTTTCCATGTTTAGTGCTTCCTTCAGGATCTCTTGTAGAGCAGGCCTGGTGGTGACAAAATCTCTAAGCATTTGCTTGTCTGTAAAGGATTTTATTTCTCCTTCACTTATGAAACTTAGTTTGGCTGAATATGAAATTCTGGGTTGAAAATTCTTTTCTTTAAGAACATTGAATATTGGCCCCCACTCTCTTCTGGCTTGGAGAGTTTCTGCCGAGAGATCTGCTGTTAGTCAGATGGACTTCCCTTTGTGTGTAACCCGACCTTTCTCTCTGGCTGCCCTTAACATTTTTTCCTTCATTTCAACTTTGGTGAATCTGACAATTATGTGTCTTGGAGTTGCTCTTCTTGAGGGGTATCTTTGTGGCATTGTCTTTATTTCCTGAATTTGAATGTTGGCCTGCCTTACTAGATTGAGGAGGTTCTCCTGGATCATATCTTGTAGAGTATTTTCCAACTTGGTTCCATTTTCCCCATCACTTTCATGCACCCCAATCAGATGTAGATTTGGTCTTTTCACACAATCCCATATTTCTTGGAGGCTTTGTTCATTTCTTTTTACTCTTTTTTCTCTACACTTTTCTTCTCGCTTCATTTCATTCATTTAATCTTCAATCACTGATATGCTTTCTTCCAGTTGATTGAGTTAGTTACTGAAGCTTGTACATTTGTCACATAGTTCATGTGTTATGGTTTTCATCTCTATCAGTTCTTTTAAGGTCTTGTCTGCATTGATTATTCTAGTTACTCTTTCATCCATTCTTTTTTCAAGGTTTTTAGTTTCTTTGTACTGGTTACATAGTTCCTCCTTTAGCTCTGAGAAGTTTGATTGACCGAAGCCTTCTTCTCTCAACTCATCAAAGTCATTTTCTGTCCAGCTTTGTTCTGTTGCTGGCAATGAGCTGTGTTCCTTTGGTGGGGGAGATGTGCTCTGATTTTTTGAATTTCCAGCTTTTCTGCACTGCTTTTTTCCCATCTTTGTGGTTTTATCTGCCTTTGGTCTTTGATGATGGTGACGTACTGATGGGGTTTTGGTGTGAGTGTCCTTTCTGTTTGTTAGTTTTCCTTCTAACAGTCAGGACCCTCAGCTGTAGGTCTGTTAGAGTTTGCTTGAGGTCCAGTCCAGACCCTGTTTGCCAAGGTATCAGCATTGGAGGCTGCAGAAGATAGAATATTGCTTAACAGTGAATGTTGCTGTCTGATTCTTGCTTTGGAAGCTTCGTCTCAGGGATGTGCCCCACCGTGTGAGGTGTGAGGTGTTGATCTGCACCTAGTGGGGGATGTCTCCCAATTAGGCTACTTGGGGTCAGGGACCCACTTGAGTAGGCAGTCTGTCTGTTCTCAGATCTCAGCCTCCGTGCTGGGAGATCCACTGCTCTCTTCAATGCTGTCAGACAGGGGCATTTACCTCTGCTGAGGTTTCTGCTGCTTTTTGTTTAGCTATGCCCTATCCCCAGAGGAGGAGTCTACAGAGGCAGGCCCGCCTCCTTGACCTGTGGTGGGCTCCACCCAATTCAAGCTTCCTGGCGGCTTTGTTTACCTACTTAAGCCTCAGCAATGGCAGGCGTCCCTCCCCCAGCTTTGCTGCCATCTTGCAGTTAGATCTCAGACTGCTGTGCTAGCAATGAGAGAGGCTCCGTGGGCGTGGGACCCTCTGGGCCAAGTGTGGGATATAATCTCCTGGTGTACCGTTTGCTAAGACCCTTGGTAAAGCACAGTATTATGGTGGGAGTTACCTGATTTTCCAGGTGTTGTGTGTCTCACTTTCCTTTGGCTAGGAAAAGGAATTCCCTTCCCCCTTGCGCTTCCCAGGTGAGGCGATGCCTCACCCTGCTTCAGCTCTCACTGGTTGGACTGCACCTGTGGACCAGTGCCAACTGTCCGACACACCCCAGTGAGATGAACTCGGTACCTCAGTTGAAAATGCAGAAATCACCTGTCTTCTGTGTCACTCACACTGGGAACTAGAGGCTGGAGCTGTTCCTATTTGGCCATCTTGGCTGTGCCCCTTAATTGTGTATTTTAAAATAATTTATAGAGTGTAATGGAACTGATTGTAACTCAAAGGATAAATATATGAGGGAATAGATACCCCATTATCCATGATGTGCTTATTTTACATTGCATGCCTGTATTAAAACATCATATGTATCCCATAAATATATATACTTACTATGTACCCACAAAAATTAAAAATAAATAAGTATAAAAGGAAAATTAAGAATGGATATATATTTTAAACACCAAGTCATTTTTAGGTAGAGAGTTCATATAATTTACTGTTTTAATCAGGGTACTATTACAGTCGTTTGGGACACTGGCAACAGGTATTCAGCAGGACTGTCCTGAGAAAGCCAGATTTATGGTCACTCTAGTTTCGGGAAACCAGTGAACCCTTTAAATCGTCTGTGAACACTTGTGGTTTTTTTGTTGTTGTTGTTTGCATGAGCATTTAAGGATTGACAAAGCAGACCCAGAGTTTTATGCAACTTTTAAAATGGGTTTATTTCCAAAGGAATTTTAAGAACTTCTGGTTTGAGCTATTCTGTAATCAAGAAATAAGAAAACATTGAAACACTCAAGAATTATGAATGAGTTAAGCAAAGAAGCAAAGCAAGTGACTAACTTATGAACACATGTATATATGAACATGTAAATTATAGAAAATCTGCTCAATATGTTATTAACTCTTTTTAGATATCCAATTTAACAGTCACTGAAATTTCACCAATTCAGTTATGAATGGATTTTATCACAAATAATGGTAAATGAAGCTTACCCTTCTTTCATCCACCAACACCCCATATACATTCTATTGAATAGTTAACTACTATTAACCGATAAAAGCAGTTCAGATGATAGAGTCAAGAATTATTAAATAAGCTTGGTTCAAATTCTTTCTGTACTCTTTAATGATTTGAGAAACTTTAGGCAAGTTATCCTTTTATCTTAGGCCTCAGTTTCTACATCTATGAGATGAGAAAGCTATGCTGAGGACAATGATTGTAATTTTGTAAGTTCACTAAAATAGTACAACTTAACATTATTTTTATGAATGTACAAACTATGCCATTGCCATTCTGATTTCCGTAGGTCTTCTGAAAATAGAGACCATTTCTGTTAAGTTTTTAAGTTCATTGTCTAGTAACCATTCCTTTGCACAGTTGGCTGGGTCTCACATCCAGATAATGTATCACATTTTAAAACACAAATAAAATTTTAGAATGTGCAGTCAAATGGAGAGTTCTAATACCAATAACTACATGATAATGTAGACTACCATTTAATTTATTTTCTGTGGCACTTTTTCTCCCAAGGTAAAAAATTCTATTAGTAATGTTTCCAAGTACTTGTTATTTCATTAATATTAGTCATGGCAGCTATGTCCAGGTAATAATTTAAACTATTAAAAAGGTAATATGTTGCTCCCTAGGAATTTATTAACATTATAATAACCTTAAAAGACTTGTAGATAATTTTGAGTCTGTTGAAATATTTATATATGCTAAGTTACAGAAGGGATTGTAAATGAATTAATTCTTCCCTGTTTATGAAAGAAGCATAAGTTCATTGTAATAAAACTTAAATCAGACAGATGACAAAAATAGAAATCTTCCCAATCCTATGGTTAGAGAAAGAAACATTATATATACACACACACACACACACACACACACACACACTCATACATATATACACACACACACACACCAGGGCTTTATATATATAAATAAAATGGATATGTAAATATCCATTATGCAGAAAGTCAAAAGTTGTCCTAAATTGTCTTCAATGTCATTGAATAAAGTCAAGAAAGGGCCAGGCTTAGTGTGAACAGAGAGCAAGCATTTCATGATTTCCTAGAAGTTTTATATGATTCCAAACTTCCCAGTTCTACACCTATACCATCCCCCTCTTGATACGATGTTAATACTTTGTCCACCCTACCCATATTGTTATAGGTAGAGCGCTGACAACTGTCACTCTCATCTAGAGGTCTCTGATCCTTGCTTGTAGTAATGCATTACTATGCTTTATGACCTCCAGCACCATCCATAAACTCTGAAGTTCTAAACTAGGCATCTTAAGGACTTCATGCTAAATACTAAACATCATTCATCTGCATACTATTTGTGGAAAAATGAAGTCTTCACCTTCCCCATCATCCTCAGCCTGAGTGTAGAGATGCTATTACTGATTTCAACTTATTATGCCTACTTTTTAACAAAAGAATTACAGTTAATTAAGTGGGATATCAAACAACAAATCAAAGTCTTCATTTTGCCTTGATATTGTAATGAGCACTGAATAGGGGAGGAGAAGTTTGGAAACTTCATACCCCTTCAATTACACTCCTCATTGTCTTTTATTATTGGACCTCTATATGAATATTGATAGTACAATTAAGTTCATCCCTTCATACCAAGCACTGTTAATGCATTTTCCAAAATCAATAATCAAATTAGTAACGAATGTAGGAGAACAAGTTATGTTTACAATATCAGACCAATATGCAACTAAAACAACATTAGACAATAGCGAGAGGTGGATCCAAGTTTAAAACACATTAAAATACCATTCAACTAACATGGGCTTATCAGGAAAGCTTTTATAAATCAGTCTTTCTGTGGCAGAGCTATGACCATGACAAATTACTGGATCATAAACTTTCCATAACTGCATACTGTCTGATCAAGGTCAACAGCATAAATTCTAAGTCAGGCTCAAATCACTTAGTTTCAATAAATCTCATCTTCCATCACTTATATAACAGTTTTGATAGTCCATCACAACTGTACTAATGGCTCATAGAAGTTATTCAGTAATATATTTGATGCATAAAAAGCTTAGGAAAAAGTAAATTGCAAAAATAAAATTAGGTTATGAACATATCTCTGGGATTCTCATTACAAAGCTTAAGAACTATAGCATCTACTGTATTAGTCCATCCTTGCACTACTTTAAAGAACTGTGTCTGGAATGTATTCCTTCCAGTGGGTTCTTGGTCTTGCTGACTTCAAGAATGAAGCTGCGGACTTTCCTGGTGAGTGTTGCAGCTCTTAAAGCTGGCGTGTCTGGAGTTTGTTCCTTCAGATGTGTCCAGAGTTTCTTCCTTCCCATGGGTTTGTGGTCCCACTGACTTGAAGAATGATTCATGTACCTTCATGACAAGCGTTATAGCTCTTAAAGGTGGTGCAGACCCACAGAGTGAGCAGCAGCGAGATTTATTGTGAAGAATGAAAGAACAAAGCTTCCACAGCATGGAAGGGGACCTGAGCTGGTTGCTGCTGCTGGCTGGGGGGGGGGGGGGGGGGGGGGGGGGGGGGGCG
>NC_045442.1:53569836-53593159 GCF_002776525.5 Piliocolobus tephrosceles | reverse complement strand
GGGGGGGGGGGGGGGGGGGGGGGGTCGCCAGCTTTTATTCCCTTGTTTGTCCCTGTCCACGTCCTGCTGATTGGTCCATTTTACAGAGTGCTGATTGGTGCGTTTACAATCCTTTAGACATAGAGCACTGATTGGTGCATTTTTACAGAGTGCTGATTGGTGCATTTACAATCCTTTAGCTAGACAGAAAAGTTCTCCAAGACTCCACTCGACCCAGGAAGTACAGCTGGCTTCACCTCTCAGAACTACCCGAGACTGGATAATTTATAAACAAAAGAGGTTTAATTGGCTCAGGGTTCAGCAGGCTGTACAGAAAGCATTACTGGAGAGGCTAGGAAACCTACAATTATGAAGGAAGGTGAAGGCAAAGCAAGCACATCCTACACTGCCGGGGCAGGAGGAAGAGAAAGAAGGGAAGGTGCTACACACTTTTAAACAACTAGATCTCATGAGAACTCACTCACTATTATGAGAACAGCAAGCAGGGAAATCTGCCTTCTTGATCCAATCATTTCCCACTAGACCCCTCCTCCAACATTGGGGATTACAATTTGACATGCGATTTGGGAGGGGACACAAATCCAAACCATATCATCTTTCAAAGCTTAATATCTCAGTAGTTTGATATGTTATATTCTGAAAAGAAATGTAAAGTAGGCCTGCCATTTATTTACATACCAGGCATCTCTTTTCAGGTATAATAAAATTTTGTTTCATATCAATTTTTTAAGGAGGTATTTTAACACCTTCAAAGTAGATTACATTCCCTGTACCTTTTCATTTATTGATTGATTTTTAAATTTATTTTTGTTGATATATATTTGTACATTTTCATGGGATGCATGTGACATTTTGTTACATGCATAGAATATGTAATGATCAAGTCAAGGTATTTAGAATATCCATCACCTTGAGCATTCATTATTTCCATGTGTTCGGAACATTTCAAATCCTCTCTTCTAGCTATTTTGAAATATACAATATATTGTTGTTTACTATAGTCACTCTACTATCAAACAACAGAATGTATTCCTTCTATCTAATTGTATGTTTGTACCTATTAACCCAATTGTCTTCATCGCCTCCCCAACACCCCACTCAATCTCTGGTTTGTATCATTTTACTCTCTACCTCCATGAGATCAGCTTTTTTAGTTTCTACACGTGAGTGAGAACATGTGATAGATATCTGTCTTTCTGATCTGCTTCTTTTCATACTTCCCTTTTATAGCATTTATCAATATAATTAGTTTTTCTGCTTCTATATTCCCTCATGGATGGTAAGAATCAAGAGGACAGATAAACAAGCATGCCTTATTCTATACTGCATCCACAGTGCCCAGCATAGAGTGTGTGATGCACAGCAACTTCTCAGAAAACTGTTGAATAGAAATTGATATCATACTGCTTTTTTTGTCATGTTCATCAAAATTTCCCAAAAGGTACTTAAAGTTCAACCTAAGATTGAAGTCATGAGCTCCCAGTCTTCCCCTGATTCCCTAACTCCCCAGTGCAGTTCTCCTCCTATATTTCCCATCTATGTAAATGTTGGCACCATCTATCCCAGAACGTGGGAATCATTCTTAGCTCCTTTACTCTCTTCTCCCAAGCTTACATTACTTCCTAAGTGCATTGAGACGCCTTCTATGTCTCTTCTCATTTTAACAACGGGGTAGTCTTTTGACTGGACCTTTTTTTTTGACTGGACTTTTTACTGTTTTTTTTTTTTTTTTTTTTCCTTCCTCTCTCTCCTATGTTGGCCAGATTAATTGTTTTAATGAAATGCAAATGTAATAATTTTACCACCTTGTTTAAAAATATGTTTTATGGCTTCCTATCTGCTAAGATTTAAGCCCACACTCCTAAATGTGGCTTATAAATTCATTTTTTAATCTAGTTTCTGTTTTTCTTTAGCCTAACTCCTTACCGAACCTCTTCTACTCTCATTCTCATCAGACCGAAATAGCTTGTCATAGTCATTTGGACTTTGGAGGCTTTGAATACTTTGCATACCTTTTTCCCTTTGCCTTTCCCCTTGTCTATCCATTAGCTCACCCTACAGGTTGAGGTCAGGTTCTCTTTTTGTATGTGTTTGCTCTCTATTTCAATCCAAAATTTTATTTTAGTAGTCACTTGTTTGTGTCTCACACTGTATTGTAAAATTATTGGAGTGGAGGCTGTATCTATTTTATTTATTGTTTTATACCTAAAGTGTGACACATACTAGGCACCTAAATATTTTGAATTAATGAACAGATAAAGAATTGTTAGGGGAAGCACTGAATAATATTAAGCAAGAGGGTAACAAAATCAGATTTAGAATAATTATAAAAGCATAGACTCTGGAGATAGAGCTGTATTCAAATCCCATGTTTGCTTCTTACTTCTATATAATCTTCTACAAATTAATTAATTTTCAAAACTACAGTTTTCTTAAGTTAAAAATTATTAATAATGACATAAATAAAGGAGAGGCATTTTGTTTGGATTCTAAGGCATTGCAAACACTCATTTTTAATAAGCTGAAACTAAATGCTACATAGCCATAGTAGTCAGACATATGGAGTTGAAAATATCACACTTATTGTTGATAAAGATGAGACTGAAAAATAAAAGCGTGTTAGCCAAGATTATTTTATATTCCTGAATTAAGTTTCCCACACAACTATAAGCAGCATTGGCAAAACCTATACAAATGTGGCATAGAAAATAAGAAAGAATACTCTGCAAGCAGGCAGGCTGTCTGATCCCAAAAGAAAGGGAGGAGGTGAATCTAAGAGTCTCAGTTCCTTATGCCAAACTTTCCAATCAGAGGAGCTGTTTTTCCTCTACAAGAAGTGAGTAAAGTGATGTAGACAGGCCAGGGATGTCCCTCTAGGCATTGGTGCTCACATTTGGCAATGTGTAGAGATATGTTCAGGTGTGACAAATGGATGGAGGTACAACTAGGATCTAGTTGGTGGAGCCTAGGAATGTTGGTAAGCATGTTACAGAACAGTATTCCAAAATGACAATAATGCCAAGGTCAAGAACTTTGCTCTAGTGGAAGTTTTTTTGTCTCAAATTATATCACATTTGATATTATTATATTTTAGTATTTGTCTAGTACTTTATGTTTTTTTGGGATGTATATTAATTATTATACCCTCATATTATTAAATATTCCTTCATATTATTTAGGAATATATCTAAATTATTTTTTCAAACTTTAAATATTAACTTGAGAGTTTATTTTACTTTTTTATTGTAATCATTATCTTGGTTTCATTGTTACAATCTTTAATTTTCCTATGCTTTGTATGACTCTTTTCTTATCTTTTTGTGGTTTATTCACATTTTGTGAATTTGTGTATAATTTTCTTAATCTAGGTTTTTTCATTTTTTGGCTTGTAGGTTCTATACACTATTGATTACTCTGCTCATGCTTCAATAACAAAATAACACAGGTTAGGTGGTTTAAACAATAGAAATTTATTGTTTCACAGTGCAGCAGTCTGGGAGGTCCAAGATTGAGATGTTGGTAGAGTTGTTTCTGTGTGTGTATGTATGTGTGTCATACAAAGTGCATTTTAACTCAAAATTGTCACATTGGCTAAAGAACATTATATAATGATATAAAAGGTCAATTCATCATGAAGATATAACAATTATAAATATTGTATTTTCTGCTTCTATGAGTTTTACTATTATAGATATCTCATATAATTGGAATAAGTACTGATGGTATTAATATCACAGGTGTAGGCCTATGTATAATTCATCAAATTTTATACATTCAATTGGACCATTCCTCATATATAAATTATACTTCAATAAAACTGTTAAAAATAGGAAATGGAAGAAAAAAGTCTAGGGGACAGCAGAAAACTTGACACATCATAACTCATTTGTTTTATTCCAGAATGAAGAGAATGTGTGCATTGTTGGGAAACCAACAAGATTTTCTGTATTTCTCCTTGCCCAGGTCCATGGACATAGCTTAAGAACAATAGGCTAGAGATGGCGAGAGGATTGTTTGGGCAGGATGCTAGCTCGCTTTATGACTGTTGTCCTGCTGCCAGTGAATAAAGCTTTGTTCTTTCTCTTCTGTTTTCTGATGGTTTTACTCTGGGACTCTAGAAATAGCAAATAAAAAGTCTTTGTGGTTGTATTGAAATCAATTTCTTTATAGTTTCATCAGTTCTCTACTATTGGTTAAAAATGGAAACTAGTATTTTGAAATTTTAATTTTAATGTTGATAAAGCTTTCATTTTTCCAAAGTATACAAGATTGTAAAAACAACATATTAATATATCAAGTTCATTTTCAGTTATCTAATACTTGAATTTTAATATCTCAAATTTCTGTGAAAGCAAGAGCCTTTTTACCTGTAGTCAGTTATGTTTGATTCAAACAGACAGCAGTACTAAGACATGTTACTTTCTGATAACTGGTGGCTGCTTTGAATGCTGTGAGTCTGTATTAGTTTTATCTCTCAAAGAACACTTATTACTGCAAAAAAAAGTGGGCAAATAATTTTGCCATTTCAGGAAAAAAGCCAAATTGTAAATGTCTCTAGGAAAGGCTCGTGGACCCAAAAGTCTTAACTTAAGGCTGCATAATATTAGTGAACCAGTAGAGCACTTGAAATCAGGAGACAACCTGGCCAACATGGTGAAACCCTGTCTCTACTAAAAATACAAAAAATTAGCGGGATGTGGTGGCACACACCTGTAATCCCTGCTACTGGGGAGGCTGAGGCACAAGAATCACTTGAATGCGGAAGGTGGAGGTTACTGTGAGCTGAGATTGCACCACTGCATTCCAGCCTGGGCGACAGAGCCAGACTCTAACAACAACAACAACAACAACAAACAACAACAACAACAACAAAAATCAGGAGATGTGGTTTGCTATTAAACTATGTGACTAATTAGCAATGTAGCTTAATTTCCAGTTCTGATAAAATGTGGCTTCTGCAGTAGTGGAATGGAATACCCCTGCCAGCACTTGGGTTCCATGATTAGTGCATGAGGCATTTGTATCTGTTATTTGGATCACAATTTTAAAAATATCCAGGCCGGGCGCGGTGGCTCAAGCCTGTAATCCCAGCACTTTGGGAGGCCGAGACGGGTGGATCACGAGGTCAGGAGATCGAAACCATCCTGGCGAACACGGTGAAACCCCGTCTCTACTAAAAAATACAAAAAACTAGCCGGGCGAGGTGGCGGGCGCCTGTAGTCCCAGCTACACGGGAGGCTGAGCCAGGAGAATGGCGTGAACCTGGGAGGCGGAGCTTGCAGTGAGCTGAGATCCGGCCACTGCACTCCAGCCTGGGCGACAGAGTGAGACTCCGTCTCAAAAAAAATAAAAATAAAATAAAAATATCCTTGATAATCAACCCCTTTTGGAGCTTTGTTAAAACACTGGTTCCAAGTATCCGTCCCTAAAGAATCTGATTCTTTCAGTCAGGAAGGAGACCTTGGAATCTGTATTTAAAAATGAAATCCCCAGAGATTAACCAGGTAATTACCATACTAATTCAAACTACAATAAAATGGGTGAACACTGGAACAACTAATTAATTCTGTGTCTCAGAGAGCTTTAAAGTTATTTATTTTTTAATTTTAAAGTAAAAAATGTGTTATAGAAAACATAGAAAATACAATAGTGAAACAAAAAAAATCTAAAAATCATTTATGACACCACTGCCTAAAGGTAACATGTATTAACATTGCTTGCATGTTTATTTTTAGCCTTTTTTTGGGGTAAATATGTGTGTGTTTCCATGTGCATACACAAATACATATATATGCACACATCTGTATAAACACATATATGTATATATACACACATATGTATTCATATTTTAAATGTAAAAATGATCCATCCAGCTGTGTTTATGTCACATTAAAAAAATTTAAATATAGTAATGCATTACTTAATGATGGGAATATATTCTGAGATGTGTTTTTTAGGTGATTCTGTCATTGTATAAACATGGTAGAAGGTACTTATACAAACCTAGGTGGGATAGCCTAGTGTACACTTAGGTTCTGTGGTAGAGTTTATTGCTCTCAGGCTGCAAGACTTTACAGCATGTTACTATCTTGAATGCTGTAGACAACTGTAACACAGTGGTATTTGTATATCTAAACATATCTAAATATAGAAAAGGAAGAATAAAAATATGGTATAAAAGATTAAAAAATGGTAGCCATGTATGGGGCACTTACCATGAATGGAGCTTGCAGGAATGAAAGTTGCTCTGGGTGTGTCAGTGAGTGTGGTGAGTGAATGTGAAGGCCTAGAACCTTACTGTATACTATTATAGACTTTATATTGTACACTTAGGTGACACAAAATTTATTAAAAAATTTTTTCATTCTTCACTAATAAGTTTAGCTTACTGTAACTTTATGTCACAAATTTTTACTTTTTTTAGCTTTTTAATAATACTTAGATTAAAATACAAACATATTGTACAGCTATACCAAAATATTTTTTACATCCTTGTTCTATAAACTTTTTCCTATTTATATATTTTTGAATTTTTTTTGAACTTGTAAAATTTATCTTAAAAACTAAGACCAATACACACACATTGGTCTTGGCCTACACAGAGTCAGGATATTCAATGTTACTGTCATCCCCCTCCACATCTTGTCCCACTGGAAGGTCTTCAGGGACAACAACATGCACGGAGCTGTCATCTCCTGTGATAACAATGCTTTCTTCTGGAATATCTCTCAAAGGACTTGTCTAAGGCTGGGTTGCAGTTAATTTTTTTAAAAAATAAGGAGTACATTTTAAAATAATAATTAAAATATAGTGTACTAACTACATAAACCAGTGACAAAGTCCTTTATGATCAAGCATTATGTACTGTACATAATTGCATGTGCTGCATTTTTATATGACTGGCAGCACAGTAGGTTTGTTTACACTGGAATCACGACAACATGTGAGGAGTGTCCTGTGGACTTTATGATGACTACAACATCACTAAACAATAGGATTTTTTTAGCTCCATTATAGTCTTATGGAACCAGTGTTGTACATGCTGTCTGTTGTTGAGTAAAATGTTATACAGTACATGACTGCATTTTTTATTCAAATTCAAATATCATTAGTATTTCCCATAATTAGAAATTCTTTAAAAATACAATTTTATTACTTGTTTTTTCGTATGTGAAAAGTGTAATTAAACTGGTAATTTGTGTAATTTCTAATATTTCACAATTACAAACAAAAGACTAGAAAATATCTTGTATATAAATACTAGTTCCTTCATTTTATTACTTTGTCATTACTTTTAATAGCAAAAACTACAATAACTTTTGCACTAACCTAATACTACATCCTCAGTGTAGAGCCTGTAATATTACTGTAATGACATCAGGCTGCCTGGTGTCTTTTATCTTTGTGGTGCTTTAATTGGTTGTCTGGAATCAGTATCAGGGATGGCTAACCTTTGGCAAACACTAATTTCCAAGAGTCTCTGACAGTGTTTTCCTGAGAAGGAATTCTCTTCAAATAATTCTGGGAGTATTTTTGGTTTATTGAGGTATGTAGTTCATATGAATGAATTTTAGATATAATTAAAAATGATTTTTAAAAGTCTAATTGAGGAGCCTGAGTCTGTGTTTCTGAGATGTTTTCAAGCCTTACTATTTATCTCTGTTATAAATTATCTGAAATCTTTATTTTTTTCTTAATATTTACTATATACACTTTAAATTCTCACCTGCTATTTTTATTTTTTAGTTGATAGGTCTAACAACATTGGGGGCTTATGATTAAATTGGTGGCTGTCTGTAAGAAGAGAAGGATGATTCACTTGCCCTATCTCAGAACTTGCTTCCTCCTGGAAGTCTCTTTCTTCATCTGTTTCCCTGTGTTTTTTCTTCCTTCACACACAGACATACATATTATGCATGAAGTCACAAGTGTACACACATGCAAACACATATAATGTGTCCAATATATTAAAAACTTGAAACGATTGGGGACAACTAAGCCATTGAACTGAAAACTAATGTCTCTTAGTCTTATCTTATTGCAACAGACCTATGGTTGGAACAATTAACTAAAACAGTCCTGGCATTAAAATGAGAATAAGTAGGCGCAATATAAAGTAGACTCAAAATGGTGACTCAAAACCACTTTAAGTGGATAACTCTTAGAGGCACTGACTAAAAGAGTTGTTGTTTTAATTAGAAAGTTGTTTAATTAGAAAAGTTGTTTTAATTAGAAAACTGAACCAACTGATTGGAAGAAAGTAAGATTAAAAAAAAGAAAGAAGTGAAATCAACGGTCATCTTTATGAAAAATAAATTAAAGATGGCCCTTCTTGTTTCCTGAGTAAAGGTTTCAGGCTTATTCTGGGCCAAGCACTTGCCTCCACTGATGTACTAGACTGACACAAGCAGAGAAAAGAGTGTGTTGGATGAGTCATCCATTTGCAACCTTGTTGAATTTTAACTGTGGCTAGTCTCAATTCATTGAATGCTGAAAATCCCAATGATGAAATTTTGGAACCAGAGGGCTTTCATTATTCTTCAGCTCAGCTTGTCAGATAGCCCTGCTGACAATTAAATCATTTGCCACAAGGCAGCTTTGTTATTTGCCACTGAGTTCATTCTTTTCTTTAACTCTCTTCTCTCACAACCTATTTGACAGAGAAAGGAATGAAATGTGTTTTAGTTTGTGATTTTAATTAATTCTTCCACTGTGCTGTGCTGTTGGTGGTCAATGCAGTGTAATTCGAGGTCTAATTTTTAAATAATGAACTTATAGACCTGGAAAGCTTTCTCATTTTGAGAGTTTAAGCAAGAGTTCATACAATTTAGGTGACTTACCTAAGGACAAACAGTAATTTGCAGCAGAGTGGGAACCCAAAACCTGAATCTCTTTACCCCTAATCTAGTGTCATCCTGTCCTACCATATGGCATTTCTTTAATGTCCCTGCTGAAAAGAATATGGCAGGTGTAGCTGCAATTCGTAAGATCAGTTACAACCATCAGATAGTAATGACAGCCAGTGATTGCTGACCTGGTCTGATTGTAAATAAGAGACTCCAGCAATAAAAACACAAAATCCTGATATCTCATTTCTAATAACCTATCAAAAAGAACATGAAGTAGCTTTTCTATTAGTAGTAGACCACATGTTGTAAATATATTACCACACGTATTTTTTTCTAAACATCTCAGAAGATATATAATTAGGTTATGAAATTGCTGTGGTTTGAAGTGTCCCCCAAAGTCCATGTGTTGGAAACTTAATCCCCAATCAAAAAAGTTGAGACATGGGAGTTTTAAGAGGTGATTAGGTCACTAGGACTCTGTGTTCATGAATGGATCAAGGACATTAACATGGAATTGGGCTGTGGTAAACTGATGAGTTTGATTTCCTTCCTTCTCTCTTGCATGCCTGCTCTCTTGCCCTGCTACCTTCCACCATGGAATGACACAGCAAGAGGGCCCTTACCAGATAGCAGGCTTCCCAACCTTCAACTTTTCAGTCTCCAAAACTGGAAGAAATAAATCTCTGTTCTTTATAAACTACCCAGGCTCAGTATTCTGTTATAGTGGTACACAACAGACTAAGGCAGTAATAAATGTTCTTATTTCCTTTTAAAATCTCATTTTACCTAGAATATCTCACTTGAGACACAGTGGCTCTACTCTGCCTTCGCTGTGTCATTATCTTTCATTACCAAGTATGAATCCCCAGGCCTACTCCTCCTGCCACTTATGGGGTTTTGGACTCTAGTAACTCCATGTGCTCACAACAAAGAAAGAACAAGGCAGGGTATTTTACTAAATGTCAAAAATGTCAAATCCATTTGAGCACTGTTCTTCTGTTTCTGGATCAAATCCTTTTCCTTCATGTATTCCTCTTAGCTTTCAGGAAACAATCACTGCCTCCTTTTCAATATAATGAAAAAATAAAAGCATCCAGCAGTTATGAGCTGAAAACTCTGAGCAAGAATTTAACATTTTTCTCATCACTGCCATTTCTCCAAGTTACTGGTCTAGTTCAAATTTATTCATCTCTTTTGTGTATTTAAAACATTTTTTCAAAAAAGTTGAATGAATTGTGCCTGTCAGTGAAGGTCTGGAGTATTCTTTCAGTGCAGTTTAACATGAACAGTATTTTATATGCAGATGACATTTTTATATATTGTGTGATTAAGTAATCTATTTTGATAAGCCCCCTAGCCACTTTGCTTTAGTAAATCAAATACTTGGAAAAATACATTATCAGGGCTGATGAAGTTATGACTTAATTTGGCAGGTGAGCACTCTATTCAGTAGGATTATAACAAGTAATTGTCTAAACATACCCCTTAGCAACAAGTTTTGTAGAATGACTTGGACATTGAGAAGAATAAAGATCACAGTTACGCTCACTAATAAAATCATTTTCATATAAAATAATAATTCTACAAAATGAAGTGATTAAACTCAAGTAATATATACTAATGTGTCTAATCATATGGAGCCATTTTCTTGTTATTCTGAAGAACTTTCAGTTTTCCTGTTGACCTTTCACTCCTTCCTCTTCAAACCCTATTAGCTGCCAAATCCCTCACCCAGCCCACCTGCACCCCTGGCTTCCTAGCTGATTTTTACTCAAACTTTATGCCTAGCATCAATTTAGCCATGACTTCCTCCACCAGGAAGCCAGCCATAATCACTCTCTGCCCTGCAGCTCACTGCCAGTAGAGAATTGGTGCCTCTTTTAAGTACTTCTACAGCACTCAGTTATAGCAGTTACCATGTCGCTATAATTACCTGTTAAATAATGGGCAGTAATAGACTATATGACAAATGCATGTTTACAATTTTCTATCCTAGACCTTAAGTTCCATTAATGCAGGAACCATGTAGTTTTATTTCTAGTGCCAAGCACAATGACCACCATATGCTGGAGGCTTTCATTTCTGTCTCTCTCTCTCTCTCTCTCTCTCTCTCTCACACACACACACACACACACACACATTTTACAAATCTTATTTTTCTTAGAACAAATGTTGACCACATATCAACTTTATGATTTAAAAATGAATTTATTAAAACCTCATAGAAAGTCTTTTAAAATATTTTCTACCTTGTGTTTTTTTAAAGGAAGTATTTGTTTTAGTGCTGACAAATATTCAACTTCTTGATTCAAAAGAAGACGTTTCAATTGCAGTCCTGTTATGTTGTTCATGAACTGTTAACCAACTGCCTCAAATCACAATAATTTTCAGGCTTCTTATACTAGAACAGCTGCAAAATACGTGTGAGAAATAGTGACCTAAACGCTCCATAGAGCTATAGTGCAATCAAAACGCGTGTATGCTTTGTTTAAAGTTAGGACTTAAGTGAGACACCAAGATGTTATTATATGCCTATGCTGGCAATATTTAAACTAGTCTTGATCCTTGTCATTTAATTACTTTAAAGATTATTACTTTAACAAGTATAAATGAGCAGTAGAAATTTTTGGATGTAGATGCTCACTAATTCTTAGTAAACACTAACACATTCATGTTCTAATATCTATGAATTAGAGTTCTATTCATAATATTAGGAATACAAGGCAGCATTCTAATGAGTATTTTTTATCACCTCATCATTCATTCAGTCACTTAGAAACTACATGCTGAGTACAGTGTACAGTGCTTGGGTGATGGATTACACTCAAATCTCAGAATTCAACACTATATAATTCATTCATGTAACCTAAAACCAAAAACTGCTATCCAGTTTTCACAGCTCCATTTATTAAAGAGACTGTCCTTTCCCCAATATATTGTTGGCATCTTTGTCAAAAATCAGTTGGCTGTACATGCCTGGATTTATTTCTTGGTTGTCTATTTTGTTCTATTGGACTATGAGTCTGTTTTTAGGCCAGTGCCATGCTATTTTTGCTACTAAAGCTTGGTAGTATAATTTGAAATCAAGTAGTCTGATGCCTACAACTTTTTCCTTTCTGGTCACTCTTGCTTTAGCTATTCAAAGTCTCTATGGTCCCATAGGATCCAGCAATACAATTCTGAGGGTTCTACCCAAAAGAAGTGAAAACATGCAAAAACGTCTATGCTAATGCTTATAGAAACTTTATTCATAACCAATGAAAATTGGAAATGATCTAGATGACCTTCAATCAGTGATAGACTGTCAATGTTCTACAGCCCAGGGCCACTAGAACATACTTGTAGATGAACAAGTTGGGTTTTTCATTCATTGAAGTAAAAGAGAATGCTCCCCTAAGGAAACTGTGAGGTACCTCTGTAAGGTAGGGTTAAAAAGAACAATTATGTAATTTGTCCTTTGGTTGGGTAATTTTGGAGAGCGTCTAAGGAAGCAGAAGTTTATTCTCCTGAAGGTGTAGTAAGAAATTGGGAGCAATTCTATGATTATCTCAATACATCTTAACTATTCAGAAGGCAGGCACGAGTATGGTTAAAACTAAAGCTGGTAAACAATTGGAAGTTACTTATTTAAGGAGAGGCTGGGATGTTTTGTATTTTGAGGCTTGCTGAATGGCTTTGTCTGAAGTGTATATTCTGTGAGATTGTTTATGTCCAACAAGGGAACAATGTGGCTTAGCTATAAACACAGATCAGTTTGTAATAACATTGTGGCTTGACTATGAATATCAGATCAGTTCCTGAACCTTACGGGCTGATTTTTATTTTTAAGATAAACACACCATACAATGAAATACTACTTAGAAAGAAAAATAAAAGAGCTATTGATTCACATATGAACATGGATAAATCTTAGATTCATTTTGACAAGAAAAAGAAGCCATCTTGAAAAGACAATATACTGCCTGATTTCATTAAAAGAAACACCAGAAAAGGCAAAACTAGAGAGAGGAAAACAGATCAGTGGTTGCCAGAAACTGGAAATGGGGAAAGTAGTTGCTATAATGGTGTAACATGAGAAAATTTCAGGGGTAATGAGACAGAGAGGTGGATAATATCTGTTAAAACTCTTATAAAACTGCCCACTACAAAAAGTGGTCTTTACTAACTGAAAAAATAAAATCAAACCAGGCTGTGTGAAAAAAGGTTGGGGAGGGGGAATATGCAGACTGTGACAAATTTATCTAACTGCATTGTTTCATATTTTCTTCCCTGAAATATTTAGTAATGCCAAGGGGAAAGAGTAAGTCCCCAGGGGAAAATCCTGGCAGATTCCACCTTAGCAAAATAATCAAGGTGCACATCCCCAATAATACATATCAATGTTATAGACCTCTTGATGCAATGCCCTGAGAAGAGAATATGACTTCTGTGCTGTCCTTCCCAATAATGCAAACATTCGTAAGAAATGAAAAAATAAATCAGATATACAAACCCAGATTGAGGAACATTCAACAAAGTAATGAATGGTAAGATATGGAAGGTAAGAAAGGGCTAAGGGACTACCAAGATTGGAGATCAGGGAGACATGAGGACTAAGTGCAATGCAGAATTCCGGATTGAATCCTAGAAAATACAAAGGATTTTAGCAGGAAAAAAAAAATGGTGAAATCTGAATACATCTTGCACTTTGGTTAATAGTATTGTAACAAAGTTAATTTTTTAGCTTCAATAATTGCATTATAGTTTTGTAAAGCTTCTTTAAATCTGAGGCTCCCTGCTTCCAACTCTCTTTCCATCATATTTGCATGCTCATTTATATACAAAGATATTAAAACCAGAGTCAGAACTCCTAGAGCCAAGCTGCTAAGAAGTGAGCTTGAGTGGATTAAGAGGGAAAGAGGAGTGGTCTCTCAGGTAATGTTAGTAGCTAATAGTAGCTAGCATTTCTGAACACTTCACTATATGCCAAGTGCTTTTTTGGGTTGTTGTTTGTTTGTTTTTTTTGTTTTTCGAGATGCAGTCTCACTCTGTTGCCCAGGTGGGAGTGCAGTGGTGGTATCTCAGCTCACTGCAATTACCACCTCCTGGGTTCAAGCAATTCTCCTCCGTCAGTCTCGCAAGTAACTGGGATTACAGGCATGAGCTACCACGCTTGGCTAATTATTGTGTTTTTAGTAGAGATGGGATTTCACCATGTTGGACAGGCTGGTTTCAAACTCCTATCTCAAGTCATCCCCCTGCTTCGGCCTCACAAAGTGCTGGGATTACAGGAGTGAGCCACTGCACCCGGCACTATGCCAAGTGCTTTTAACACGTCACTTCATTTAATGCTCAAAACAAACAAATGAGGTAGATGTATTATTTTTATCCTCTAAAAATGAAAAACTCCAGATGAGAAATTTTAAATACTTTTGTAAAATTGCTTAGCTGTATTCAAACCCAGTTCATCTGATTCAGGTTTGTGCACTTAACTGTCAACACAGGTCATGTGAATTAACAGTGACTAGGAAGAAACCCACAGACTTCCTTTTTCAGTGTTTAATTTACACCTTATTGATACCCAGATAATATATAACAATAAAAAATGGTAAAATTTTTCATGAGACTTTAAAAATTATATTTGCACAGTACAATATAAAAGTAATGGATCCATAATGTTGATTTTGATTATCAGATACAGTTCATCCCGTCCTGGAATCAATATATGAATTCTTAGAAGACTTCTGAAATGTGTGATATTATGAAGCAAAACATTATAAAATTACTGAAATTAATCTCTGAAGAGCTATGCACATTCTGTAGTCTTCATATACAATGAAGTATAAAAGTTATAAAATTGTTCTGAAATCAGTGCTGGTTTTTGTATTCACTAGGCTTTATTTTCCTCAAGTAGTTTAGCTTAAATAATTATTTCAGTGCTCGTTTACTTGAGGTCCCTTTCTTGGTCTCCTAGCAGGTTAATATCTGCTGACATGTCCATATTTGCTTTGGGCCCTTATTACCAAGTCTTACTCTTTGCATGAAGACTTGCTCTGAGTACATATTTTAGTATTGATTATTTTACAATTAATTTCTCTTGAAGCCTTTGTTTTCCTCCATTAAATATGTCCCCTGGTAATTTTGACTCAGGATATTGTTTTAATCATTAAATGTCCCTGGAAAAATGGAATACTCATGTTTTGCAAAATCTTTGTGGCAAGTTCTTGGGTTAGCTTTTCCTCTTCACTTGATTCAGTGATTAAGCATTTAGTGAGTGTCTTTAAATTTGCTTAGATTTCATAAGAAAAAGCCTGCTGGTTTGATGGAAAAGTGACTTATTCTATTTTATTTTTTATACTTTATTATAACTTGACCACTGCATAAATATTTTAGAACATATAATTTTATTTTTAACTATAACATGCCTGGTGTGTATTTGGGTTACACTTGCATGGTGGAGAGCAGCAATGGCAAATGAAGTTCATATAAAAAATAGCTATTAGGGAGTAAAAGCCTAGTTCAGGTTTAAGAGACAGAGTGGGAAGATCCATCATGATGTATGTCCTGGTTGAGAGGCCTAAGTGGTAACTTGCATGTATTAGCCATCACTGGAAGGGTCCAGAAATTTTGTAGTTTCTTGTTTAAAATCTCACTTCTGTATTATTTAACAGAACCAAAATGTTATGGCCTAAATGTGACAAGTTTGTATTATACAATTTGAATTTTGAGTTCTCTAATAACAAGAAGACATTTCTACTGTGCTGGGAAGAAGTAAAGAATTGCTGAGTCACTGCTGAGTCACTCTTTGAACCCTGTTTGTTGCTATTAACAGAGGGAGCCAAGGTTAATTATCACCAGAATGAAGGGAGTGTCAATCTGTCTGCCACAGCATGGTGCTCTGAACAAGCCCAAGTTCAGAAAAGAAAGGAAAACAAATGTCAGAGTTTACTAGCATATGGAGATTCCGCACTACAGTGCCTAAGGAGGAGGGTTATATTTTCCTGATGAGCATCTGTCTTCAGCCCACCTTTGCTCATTCTGCTCTCCTTCTTAATGGTGGGTGCTCCTTTCATCTCTCAGCTCTCCTTCTCTCTGAGCCTCCTCATTTGCACTGATACTGAGACTCTGTACAATACTTTTTAGCGATTCTGTTGGTTCAATAGATGAGGGGCAATGCAAACCCATTATAAACCAAAAGTAAAATTCTAAATTGCCCAACCAACTAAATGAACCCTCATCTTGGCCAAGGGTATTTCAAAGTTAACATGAAAAACTAATTTATTCTATGAGAGGAAAGGGAGGTCCAACATGCCTCGCTGTACCCTCCTTCATTTAGAATTCAGGAACAATTGACCAGCATTAACATTAAACGGAGATCTTAAGACTGGCAAAACAGACTCTTTGTAGCAATCAGATACCAAATTCCAACCTGACTCTATTATAGCATCAGATGAAAGATAACAAACAGGCCCTGAAAGAAACCAAATTATTTTACCCCAAAATATATTTTTTTGATATATTTTGAAATGGTCCTGCAAAACTGACTCTTGTGGGGAAAATCAACATTCTACAGAGAATCCCTTTCCTTTCCAGGTCTTTTCCTTGATCCAGGAGAGAATTAACTAAGAGTCTGGCCCTTTTCAGTTCTAGTAAGAGCTCTAAAGCTTGCTATCTGGGCTTCATCTGCATAATAAAAACCTTGATCTTTGCAACCCTTTATCTTAACCCAGATCCTCCTTTCTGTTGATTCCAGCTCTTCTGGTAATAACTTAGCTCTTTCAACCATTTGCCAGTCAGAAAATCTTTGAATCCACCTGTGACCTGGAAGCACCTCTACTTTGAGTTGTTCACCATTCCAGACTGAACCAATGTACACCTTACATGTATGGATTGATCTCTGCCTGTAACTTCTATCCCTCTAAAATGTAAAAAATTAAGCTGTAAACCCGACATCTTGGGCACATGGTCTCAGAACCATGCTCCTCACATTTGGCTCAGAATAAATCTCTTTAAATATTTACAGAGTTTGACTTTTTTCGTTGACACCAAGCAACCTGAATCAAGCTAGTACAGACATCACAGACTCTCAGATGAAAGTTCTTAATGTAAGTAATGGGAAAGCAACTTGGAAAACACATAATTTATTAATTTTTATTTATTTTTGCTTAAATCCATGTTTCCATGAAACATATTTTAATTTGCTATGGCATTTCTTATTATTTGTCTTCCTTTCAAGATAATGTATCATCTTGTTGTGCAACAAGGTTGTACAGCAAGGTGTGTACTTAATGTCACTAAACTCTGTGCTTAAAAATGGTTAAAATGATAAACTCCATTTACATTTTACATCAATTAAAACAAACATACAATTGCTGATTAATTCTCTCATTTTAGAAATGCTAACTTTAGTGAACTCATCAGTAAATGGTATCTGGGAGCTCTCAGATGATAAATATGATACGATTCAATGGGAAATAACAAATGTTTCAATATAATAAACAGTCCAAAGAACTTTCAGTATTTTAATTGTAAGCAATATTTTGTTAATACTAGAAGATTAGAGTTCTGTAAGGTACATTAAAGGCAAACAGATTTTGTGTCATATTCTTTTATGATTATCTTTATCATAATCAAGACTGGGTTTGAATATTAGCTAAATGACAATACCTTTTCAGAGTCTCATTTTAACATCTAAGTTTTAAAAAGTTGTAAGGTTCAAAAGAATATATGAATATACATTAATGGGATAAACATGGATTGTTTGTTATCACTTAGACTGTTGATTCAGTGAGGCTTGTTTTGAATGCTGTGTTCATCACTTACTGTGTGGCCTTAGGCAAGTTACTTAATCTCTAGGGCTCAGTTTCCTCATACACAAAAATAGAAAAACAATTGCACCTTTCACTATAGACGGTTGCATAGATGAAATAATTTAATTAATCACTTGACACAGTACCTGATACATTGCAAAAATTCAGAAAAACCTAGACCAAATGATGCTTTGAAAATTTCGTGACATAGTATGTGCAAAATATGTAGCATTGCCCATCATATTGTAGCAACTCAATCAATGCCAGGTATTGATGCCATTATTGTATATATCAAAATTTTATGGTAGCATCATGTATCATCATTCAGCCATTTCCTTAATCCTGCATCACTGCAGCACTCTTGGAATGCCCAGCTTCATGCTGATGTTTCTTTTTCTTCATACTGATCTTCTAGAATACCACTTTCCTCATTGCCAGTTTCTTTCCAGAAATTTTCCATGACTTTCCCTTGCCTGATGAGCCTGAGCTATTAGAGGCAAAGTTGCCAATTGATTCAATGATGCTAGATTCAGCCTCATAAATTCTGGTTCTGTCATGAATTCACATCAGAAACTATGTGAAAATAAAATGTATCTTCATTATTCATTTGTTCATTCATTCATCCGGTACTTACCTGTCAAGTCCCTACTATGTTTCAGGACTGAAACCAGACAGACTAAATTATATTATATATTGTATTTAGCCCTTTACTTACTGGGTCTGTGATCATTAAGTATTTATTATTTCAAATTTTTAAGCTCTCAAATCCCCTATATGTGTAAATAAGGGATAATATTAGTGCTTATTGGTTATGGGATGTTATGTGTCCTCCTCAAATTTATATGTTGAAGTCTTAACCTTTAGCACATCAGAATATATTGGAGATATAATTTTAATGAGGAAATTAGGGCAAAATGTGGTCATATGGGTGGGTTCTAGTCCAATCTGACTGGTGTCCACATAAGAAGAGGGGATTAGGGTACATATACACTTAAAGATCACATGAAGACACTGGAGGAAGATGGTCACTTACAAGCCAAAGAGAGAGACTTTAGAAGAAACCAACTCTGCTGACACCTTAATCTCAGGCTTCTAGCTTCTAGAGCTGTGAGAAAATAGATTTTTATTAAGTCATCCAGTCTGTGGTGCTTTCTTATGGCAGCTGTAGCAAAGTAATATATTACCTTAAAAAATAGTAAAGGCATTAAATGAGAAAGTGCATGTAAGCATATTTCAAGGCCCTAACACCAGTCTTTATACTTTCTTTCTCTAGCCTGGTCTGTATTCTCCTATCAGATAATCTTAAGACACAAATGCCATCTCCTTCATAGAACAATTCAAGGGTCTGACAGTGACATGATACAGAGGGGAGCTCTACATCCTGAGGATGGTAATTTATACAGAATTCCTTCAATGTAGTATTCTTGCTCTGCCTTGTATTTTTCTCTCATCCCAGTACTGAGATGATCCAGGCACTCCTTGACATATAACTCACTTTATATTTGACTCCTCTTCAGTGACTAGAGAGTACATTGCAAACAGCACACAAAAATTGACTAGAGAGTACATTGCAAACAGCACACAAAAATTCAGATACTGTCAAATTGAATTGAATCACTTAATTGCATGTGAGTGTAGGGAGAATAATAAAGTGTAGGAGTATGATAATCATCGTGATTGAATTTTTAGAGAGGTTGCCAATTCCCATTTATTTTCACCAACAAATGAACACCTAGCAGAATCATTTGAGTAATTTTCAAGAAGTGGATTCAATTGCCTTTATAAATGGGCATCAGCGCACAGTGTGAGTCACTGTGTTAAAATGTCTTTTTGTGTTAGGCAGATAGTCAGAAAAAATGATCTTTGAAAGTAATGGAAAGCAGATAATAACTTTAATTTTTTTCTATTTGTTCTCCACATATTACTTTGTACGTATATTCATTGGCTGGACAGTGTAGCATATAGGAAAATCACTTCCATATTTATGACTACTTTATTACAAGAAGAATCATGTTCAAAGAAACTGTAAAAATATATTTAATATTTATATTTTACCAAAAAAGGAAAAGCACACACACACACACACACACGCACACACACACAACCTTTGGGGATTTTTGAGATCTAGCTGCCCAAAATGTGATGGGTGTGCGAAGACAAAGTAAAAAATACATATATTCCCATCAGCTTAATATGCCTTAACAATACTTCTATTTCAAAGTGTATGTGTAGTCTTCATTTCTTTAACTTCTTTTAATTTTTCCAAAATTGCTTCTAATTAGAATAAGTTGGAATTTGAAATAATTTTATTCAATTTGGAATAATATTTCAAATATCATAAGAGATATACTTATAAACAAAAGATATTTGAACTTTTTTCTCTCTTTCATCTAGGCTGGAGTGCAGTGGTGTGATCACAGCTCGCAACAGCCTAGGACTCCTGGGGTTAAGCAATCTTCCTGCCCCAGCCCCCCAAATAGCTGGAACTACAGGCATGTACCACCATGTCTGGCTATTTATTTAATTTTTCATAGAGATTGGATCTCCCTATGTTGCCTAGGCTAGTCTCAGACTCATGGGCTCAAGCGACCCTCCCTCTTCAGCCTCCCAAAATGCTGGGATTACAGGTGTGAGCCACTACACCTGACCCACATGTTTATTTAGACCCTTTTCACCGTGTAAGAATTGGTTCTATGGTTTGGTGGTTTTTAGCTTGCTGAAAGTGAAATTTTTGTAAAATAAAACTCAGTAATAATATGTTGGTATGTATTTAGAAAGTAATATAAAATAAGAAGGAAGGCTACCGAAACCAGCAGTGATTATATTATGCAAGGATTGTAGGACTTTTGCTTTCCATAATATATATATCTGCAGTGTGTCAATTATATTAATCATTGCTCCTGCATCATGAAAAATATATAATATAAAACAGAGAGATTTTGCCTTGCTTAAACTAACATAGAATTTGAAAACGAGACCCGTATTTTGAAAATGGATCTTTCTGGTGCCTGAACACATTTCCTCCCCGTTCTTCCTAAAATTTTCAAACTTGCCTAAGAATGGATTTAAATATTAAACAATCCAGCCCTATTTATTAAATTAAAAAATGACTCTTCCTCATTGATTCTTGTCTTCATAATGTTTGGCAATGTACTACGCAGACTCCTAGCTAGATCCATGATTACTCTTTGAGACAATCACTCTTGTCTTTTTGGATAATCGCTCTTGTCATGGACTTCCTTCTTCACCACAGCGGGGAATGGTTAACAACGGGAATAGCCCTCTTGGAAAAGAAGACTTGATTTGCTAACCTGAGTCTCTAGGAAACTGTGAAGCAGAACTGCTTATCTATTATACGCTTCTCACTAACCAGGTGCATTATTATAAATTCTCTTTTTATGAACCACTATACTTTAATTCTTTTTAAAGAGAATATTAGTTTATATACTAGTTTTATACACTACTGAAACACAATCTGCTAAGTAAGGCATAGTGATATGCATAATTTCGGTAAAAGTGTCAGTTGATTTCTATGGTTAGATTAAAAACTGGGCTGCAGGTTTTATGTGGATTAATCCAGTACTAGGCAAATGAATTGTCACAGTCAAGGTAGGTTATTTCCTAATTATCCTAATACTGCCAATTCTAAGATAAGAAACATTTTTGTAGTAAAATGTGCTAAAATATTAAATACACATACACGTATATCCCTAAAATTTAATTATGAATTTAAATCTAAATTTTCTTCAAGCTATTATGATAGTTGTTAAGAAAACACCTCATTAGAAATTTTACTTTCCTTTAAAAAAAATCAAAGTGTTAAAACTGTAGTGAAATAACAAAGAAATTGCTACTGGCCAGAAAAAAAAAAATGTATTATTTATCCATATTCCTGTTTTTTGGTGACACTGACCTCTTGGATTGGCATGCTAATTATAATAAAGTCTTAAGCATTTTTGCTGATAAGTGGATTAGTGAGCATATCCTAATACCCCCAAACAGACAGCATAACTTGCACTGCTAACATGTTTCTTGCGTGCTCAGACTCCGTATCAGGAGACATATACATAAGGTGAGAATGAAGATTGAATAGGGGATTTATGCACTTGGACACCAAGAAGGCTAGAAAATATTCACTGCAACATCAATTTGACACACCTCATTACATGGCTCTTTAAATCATTGCAGATTAGAGGAGGAGGTATAATCAAATTAACATATTAAAGTCTTCTTTATGAGAGGGACTTTGCTTTGCATTTCATGTATCATTTCTTAACACTCAAATTTAATCCTTCCTTTGGGATAGGCTATGCCTCCATTTTTACATTATGAGTACACTGAGGCTTAACAGGATGATGAGAGTGACTCCAAATCTGTTAGGGAAGAGATTTTAACCAAGTTTTGTCGGAATTCATGTGAACCTTTCTGCTACCCATGCTAATTCTCCAGAAGCAGAAGATTAGAAGATGGTGATTTTATATTTAGATACTAAACAGCAGCAAGAAGGTATATCTGAGAGAAAGAAAAGGTCAAAAAGTAAGAAAAAAATAGAGAATATACAAAACCCAGTAATCCAGAAGTAAGAGCTACTAAGAATATTGCATGAAGTGTACCCCAAATAATCCCAAGTCATCAAAATAGTTAAAATACTGTTTATGGTTCCTTAAGAATGCTGAAAATGTGAGTTTACATAAGAAAGATTTTCATTAGGAAAGTTTAAATTACAGTTTGAAATATAGAAACAGTCAGCACAAGGACTTAGCTCTTCCTCGGGCATGGTTAGTTGAGGGGTTTTACTCTACCTGTTCTTTTTGAAATAAAATGCTACTTAATCCACTGTCCCATTATGAAGTTTTTTACAGATGACACTGTACTCTACTCTAGATTTACACTTTTTTCTTCTAGATATAATTTCCTTTACAGTTTTCTGCATGTCATCAGACCTCCAAACATGAACACATTCCCAACTTTTTTTTTAAATAAGAATTTCAGTATAAATCTGATTTCAGGCTTTGAAACTGTGTGTATAAACTTAAGATATACTGACCTATTGCATATGGTGTTTGAATTTTTATTTTGTCTTTGCATGGCAATTCTTAAAAATATTTTTGAAGATAATAGTTAAACTCTTAGTCAAATATCTATGGTCATTTAAATGTTGGTGTAAAATAACTTCAACACCAACTTCATTGATGTTCATTTGCATTTGCAGATGCAAGTGATATAAGCTTGGAAGAAATGTATTCTGTCAGAATTTTGGTACAATGTGAGGAATTTTTACCAGCAATTATTGTTTTAGTTCAGGTGTTGAATTTTATTTAGTCACATATGCTTCCTGTTTTATTCAGTAAAAGGTAGACTGGTGGAATAGAAATAAAAACCATTTCTTTGTTATTTCATTTACCTTATCTGAGTTACTTCAATGAGAGATTGCAAAGACCTACATGGCCAGCTGCTTCACTCCTTCCCAATGCAATACTGAGACTTTTAGTATCACTCATGTTTCTAATTCAATTGTTGTTAAATGTTTTCAGAAAATCTTGTGTAACTACTTCTTTGAAAAAAATATTGTATAGTTATGCCTGAGTTTGAATTTATTCTTCAAATTTTCCTCTTTAGGATATGGTAATTTCATTATCAATAAATATTCATGAAATATATGTGTGTGTGTGTGTGTGTGTGTGT